>NW_015115802.1:18991-37670 GCF_001443285.1 Poecilia latipinna
AAAAGAATGTTAAAATCCCCCCCCTTTTTTTCCGCAAAAAAACAAAAAGGGTAAAAAAAAAAAAAAAAAAAAAAAAAAAAAAGGATTTTAAAGTGTTTAGTAATAATGTTACAATCAGAAGTTCAAAGGTTAACTACCCAAGTGATCAACATTCCTGTGATTTATTTGCGTTTGTAACGCTGGTTTTTAATTGGTTGAGCAGCTCAGCTAACCAACCAGCGAGCAGAACAACAAGGCGGTGAAACGTTTTGCGCAATGAGTACGTGAAAGCGTTTTCTAAACTTACAGGTGTTCATCCTGTATTTTTTTTGTTTTGTTTTCGTCTCTATATAAATATCAACAATAATGTGAGTCTAATAAAACTGTAGGCTGTGTCATTTTTGCAGCAGCAGGTGTAGCTGATGCTTTTCTGTTTTTGAGTAACTGCAGTTGGTTCACATCAGGCACCATGAAGCTGTAAAACTGTCGTCGTCGTCGTACCATGAAACTCCCCTAGCTCAGTGAGTGATGTTTTAGATAGTTTAAAAAAAATATATATATATATATGTATATAAGTGTTTTGTTCAGATACGAGCCGTGCTGCTCTGTTTGCTGAGGGGATTCTCAGGAAGCTCCTTCGTTGCTGAGATCTTTGAAGTTTAAGACACACCTCAGGTCTCGATTCCTCCTAAATTCATCTGTCGTCTTTTATCTCAAGAGAGATGAGTCTTTTGTTCACTGAACTACATGGAAAAAAAGAGAAAAACCTCCTGATGAAAGAGCAAAGTTTTAGATGTTTTTATTGTGAGTGAAATCATCTCTTTGCTGTTTTTATCCTCCCACTCCAGAGACGCAAACTTCAAGTAGTAGTTTTGTTAATTTGTATGGAGAAAAAAAAAAAAAAAAGTTTCTCCTTTTGGTATTTTATTTTGGATTAATAAACATTCTTTCTCGTCCTCATCTATTATCCATGTCCCCTCTGTATGACGGAAATTATTTGATTAAAGCAAAGTAGCAAAACAAAACACCCGGTATAAGCAACTGTAGTAAATATTTAATATACGACATTTCTAATGATTAGAGCTGCACAATATTCTCACGTCATCACCATGTCAATATCTGGAAGGACTCTTTGCATGCAGTATTTGTTTTCTGTTAGATTATAAGAAATAATTAGTTGGATCACAATAAGAGATTCAGTTCCACATCGGAGAGAGAGTGGAAAGAAGTCAAGATGTTCTAACCAGAGTGAATAACTGTCTCAACAAGAAAAGTCTTAAAATTGAACCAAGGATAAATCAGAACCAACCTAATGGCTTCCTTGCAGCCTCGAGGTGTTCAGCTTTAACATTCGCCTGCATCTAGTTAATAAAACCTTTATTACTCTGTCCTAGTTAAAGGAGCTGGCTGAGAAGACTGGTCTGACGAGCGACTTGGTGCGGCATTGGTTCTCTACCAGGGGAGCGATGCCCGACGCTAAGCAAAGCGCTGCACAGCGGGCGGGAACGGGAGCCATCGGCGCAGAGGAAGCGGCGGCGGCGCCAACAGGATCCTCGGCTCCGGAGCCACAGCAGGGCGGCGGGACGGAGGAGAAGATGGAGCAGTCGGTGTGCGGGGCGGAGGCCGACGCCGACAGCTCTGCTGCTGCTACAGGTAGTCCTGGACTCCATGGTTGTTGTTTATTTTTTTAACTACAAGAAAAATGTGTGTGTAAAGTAAAATTAGATTTTTTCAAGAAGCTACCACTCACACACCTTTTAATAACTAAATGCAACAAAGAAAAACTGGAAGACATTTGAAAGACTGACGTAATTTGTGGGAGAAATTGAGTGCTGCGTCAACAGCTGTGTGTGTGTGTGTGTGTGTGTGTGTGTGTGTGTGTGTGTGTGTGTGTGTGTGTGTGTGTGTGTGTGTGTGTGTAATGATCAGGTGGCACAGAAATACCAGGGTGGAACCTACAAACACACCAATACTATGATGAGGAGTAATGAGGCGTGCTGTGGCAGATATTCACTTCCCGCCTGTCTGGCCCAACTGAACAGCTCAACTATAGATTTACATCTTTTCTGAATCATTTGTTGCTTTTTTTTCCCCTCTACAGGAAGTGAAGAGGCCTTAGTATGAGGACGGAGTTCACAAGGCCGGTGGTCTTTGTTCCGGCAGGACGGCAGATGGTTTGTAACCGGATCAGTGGTTTGAAACTGGCCTCTACTAGAGACGGACACCAGAGCCAGCCCTCGGTCCCTCCGTGTGCCACGTGACGCCATCACCCCAGTTTTACTTGATGACCACATGTTTGGTGGACGGAGGTCTGACAAAGAGTGATGGGAAGTTTATCAAGTCGTCGCCGCTGGGCGTTTTCGCCAAGGCCTTCGATGAACTTTTTCTTTTTCCCAGTCTTGCTCTATCTGCTCAGCTAAACGTCCGAACTCGGCTGCTGTCGGTGCGTTTTCTCTGCTCGGATCGGACGGACGGACTTTGGTCTGGGAGACGTTTGGAGTGGAGGCGGGCACCCTGCGACGCCCGAAGGAACGGGACGTCGCTCTGAAACCACGTGGAGTTCGGATCTTCTCGTAGCATCGCGTGCTTCTCTACGTCTCGTTTGTTTTTATGGAACTTTCTTAGGAACAAATGCAAAAGATCTGAACTTTTACCACAGTTCCATACTTATGCTCGATGTACAATTTTTACCGATGCATTTGGAGAATAAACAGAATGTAAGGAATTCAAACTCGTTTCTCCTTCACTGGTCCAAGATGAGGGAACCAAACAAAACCACCTGAAACCTTTTAACGTTTGAAGGATAATTTGTTTAGGAGACAAATTACAGAAACTTTAAAGTGAATTTTACTGAGATTTAATGTGATATAAACTGTGTAGAGATTGACGTGCTTAAAAAGACACGGGCCAATTGCAGTCAGATTCCTATTAAGTTAGGTTTGATAAATACAGCAGTTGATAAATAAAGGTGATCATTTATTGTGCTATAAAATGGCTGGAAAACGCATAGGGAGGGTGTTTGTAATTGAGTTTTCTTAATCCGCTTCTAAGTAAGAGTTGCACTTGCATTAAAATGAAAGCAAAAAGAATGCATAGCAACCTAAATGTCTTAAGCTGTACCTAGCATTTTCAATTTTAGCATTTTGCATTTTTCAAAGGCTTCCTGCACCCTAAAGATTCACTTTTCTTAAATCGGGGATTCAGGGCAGCACAAACTCATTCTGATGGCTGCAAAAAGCCCAACCTTTGGTCAACCCAGGGTTAGTTTAAAGCAAATATGTGGGAGAGAATGGCTCAGTCAAAGTCCAGACTCACAAATACATGCTCCTAGTTGATGTTCTGCAAAGAATAGCTGAAAATGTTTAGCATTTAGATGTACACAGATAATTGACATGCCTCAAAACGTCTGCAGCTGTAAAAGTGTGGATTTACAAAGTAATACATTTATACACATGCAACAAATGTCATATTTTACTTTGGAACCATTTTTGAAAACAGTGTTTCCTTCCATCTGGTAGTTGTGCATCATTTTATGTTGGTTCATCACATAAAATTCCAACAAAATTCACTTTTTGCTTTGGACAAAAAAAAAAAAGAAAAAAGCTCAACTTCCATAAATACTTGATTTTTCCCATTTGAAATACCAAATTATTTCAGAAAAGTTTTAAAAGTTCATGCCCTTTGCTTCCACGTGACTCATTTTCGGTTCTGTTCGATTATTCATCCTCATGTTTGTCGGCTGCTCACACGTCTTAAAGCCGTTCGTTTCCGTTCGGGTTCCCGGAAGTTTAAAAAAAACACAAGTATCTGCGCCTCAATGAACAATTTAAGAAAAATAAGGACCAGTAAGGATGTATAAAGCAGTGAGTATTTTATTTACTTTTCAGGCTTGAATATGTTCCATATGAAAGGCAAAAAAAACTAATTAAAATTAATACTTCTCGTCATTGAGGTTTAGGCACATTACAGGAAGGCAAATGTAAAATGAGGCCGACGCTAGCAGAAAGAAACATCGATAAAATTACAACAACAACAACAAAAAGCGAAACAAATTACAGTTAAAGGCCCCACACAGGCGTCCTTTGTTATTCAGCTTGATTTGATGTCACTATGGAGAATAGTCCGACAACATCAAACAGTTGAGTCGTTCTGCACATGCTCACACGGTGCCGAGCAGCAAACCATCAAAATACGTGACCATGGGCTGTGGGAAATGTGGCTTCAATGTGGTGTGTGTGTGTGGAGATAGGCCAGAAATGAGAGCAATGCATTGTTCCACACACACACACACACACACACACATTAAAAAAACTAAACACACTGGAGGAAGAGTACATGCAACACAAAAGGAGCTTTGGGAAACAATCGAGTGCAAATGCAACAAAATGCCCCAGCCGTCCAGCATGATGACCCCGCCTTCACCTTACATCGTCCTTTATGGCTTAAAATGCGTCTCAAAACACTGAGCAAGAATCTGAATATCATCGACCGTTCAGTCAAATCAGGGAAAACACTGTTTGTCCAGCCAGCCTGGACCCTGAGCCCAGCTAAAGGCTAATCCGTTTCCAGGCATGTAACGACGAGACGCAGCGGTGAGCTGAACTCTTTGGACCTTTCATTCATTATCATTTGGTCAGTGCTGGTCTTCAATACTCGTTTATCTTAATACTGTGACTCCACCTGCACCAAAAACACACGGGGGGGAAGGAAGGGGAGGGGGGAAGCAGAAAGCCGCGTGAGCAGAGCTAAAACTTTTTCAGTGACGCTTCAGAATCGACCTACGTCTGAATTCATCAGCAGAAAACGATGCAGACTGGGATACTGGGCTGCAAAGCTGGGTCACTGTTACAAAGTCCCATCTTATTTTTATTTTTTTTTTACCCATAATTCCAGCATGAATATCCTGTATTAGGAATGAGCAGAATGATCAGCATGAATGCAGACTCCTGTGTGAACCTTAAGTTCACACACTGCTGATAAAGTTCATGTTGTTTTGATAAAAAATATATATATATATATATATTTTTATAGGCTTTTACACTTTTAATGTGACGCAGCCTGTATGATTGAACTTGAACATAAACAAATCCGCTTGAACCTCGTTGCATAAGTTAGCACACCTTCCTACCGGAGGAGGCATTTTCTGACGTCTGCAGACGTTAAACTGGAGAAACTAGACGGAGACTCACAGTTTCTGGGGGTCTGTAAGTGTCTTATAGTTAAGAATCTCAATTTTACGCATTAAAACGTTTTAGAGAAATGTATATTATGAGCCATTACAAATAATCTGCAGATATTTATGCCCTTTAATCCATTTATTGATTCTTAAATACACAAGATTTCATTTTCCAAAGGAAAACTGCACTGGTGCCCTTAAATTATGTTTTATTTCTGGCTGACAGAGTTTTTTTTTTTTTTTTTTTTCCTAATTGGTTTCAGAAGTTAAGTTTAAAACCTAAGTTTCATTTTAGTTATTGACTAAACATATTTAAGACCAGTCAGTGTGGCTGCCAAGTCGCTGTCAGGACCTCTGAGAAAGCTGAATATTCTGGTTCTGTTCCAAACATTTCTTGTATTTCTCCAACTGTCCGGATTAAAAAAAAAAAAAAATCAAGGCTTGGATAAAATCTCTCAAAACATCATAAGAGAATCTGCTACGAACTTAAACATAACTACCATAAGTTAGAATTTGAACAGGAAAAACACAAAGCACATCTGGCAGAACACAGTGAAACATGGTGGTGGCAGCATTATGATCTGGGGTCGTTAAAATTCAGACGTCTGCTGGAAATCAAGTCGATTTAAGTTTCCACTAAATCAGGCAAGAGACAAAAGAATCTCTTCACCAGAAATAAAAGTTTTGGCTCAACCTGAGGGATGATAAGTTTGGAGGCCATTTTGAAAAGTAGAGGCCAAATGTGCGACAAGCTTCCTCAAAACTAAAAAGCTGAACGGTGTGTTTATGGAACCAGGTTATTCCTGTTCTCTGACATTCCTCAGATGAATTTTGAACATCTTAAACATGTATCGTTTACCAAGTTGCGTGTTTTAAGACACTGATGAGGATAAGAACGTGATGGTAGCGGGTGCAAACAGAAAAACCAAAAAGAAACAACAATCAGTCACCATCAGAGTCCAGGCCTGACCTCCATCACCACACGGCCGAGGTGCCAGAAGGGTCAGTGGAGCCGGTTAGCAAAGCAAGACGATGGAATGATGTGCAGCTTTTGTTTTTGCTGGAATGTAAGTGAGAAACGAGATGCTCCTTGGAACCCAAAAGACAGGCCACGGCCTCTTCCTCTTCCTCCCGCCTTTAATAATAACAATAAAAACAGAAACGCCTCTGAGATTTCAGTCCAGGTCGTAAGTCAGCGTCAGAGCGGAGGCACGTAAAATGTCTGTCACGAAGCAGAGCGAGGTTAAAACGTAGCCGTAGAAAGCCCTCATGGTTCACGCCGACATGAAGTCACATTATGAATGTTTAAAGGTTTAAATAAGCGGAATATTTAAAAACATGGAGACAGGAGCTCTTTGAGAGCAGGCCGGCTGCTGCTGCTGCTGCTGCTCTCCGGCCGACGGCGCAGCAGGAATAAATATCTGCCCAAGCAGCAGAGAGAGGAGGAACCGAAACCGGAACCAGCTCTATCCCTTTTCTTCCACTTGGTCTCCAAACTCAGCAGCTGTTGTCACGACGACGACGACAACAACAACACTGGAAATCACAGTCCAGGACTCCTCCAGCCTTCCAGTTTCTTCTTCCTGCCTGCCGCCGTCTGCTTCCTGTCAAGCACCCCTCCACCCCGCAGCGTCCTTTCCCTCCTCCTCAGTGGGACACAGAGGCGGAGATGTGGGGAGTGGAGGAGGAGGGTGGGGGGTAGGGGGGGTTTGTAGGAGGAATCGAAGGAGGGAGAGCTGCCTGAAATGTAGGCCAAAGCGGTGGTGGGCGTTTCCATGGAAACAGCAATCACACAGCAGTCAGTGACATCATCAGTACGGGGAGAGGCGACTGGTCCTCCGCAGCATCCTGGAGAGAAGACGGAGAGGAGGGTGAGCTCCTCGTCTTCCTAACACCACCAACAGCAGCTGTCCAGCTGTCCACACGCTCACCTTCGGTTCTGAGGGTCCATCTGGTCCAGCAGCGCCTCCTGGGACACCCTGAAGTCGTCGATGGGTGACTGGTAGCGGGATTCGAACGAGCCCTCCCTCCCTCTGTAGGACATGGCCTGAGCCGGCGACTGGGGCAGTGGGGACGTGGTGGACGACGTCGAGGACACGGAGCCCAGCTCTCGTCCCACCTGTGCCGCCGATGCCGGCGCCGACGCGCTCCCCGCCGCGGAGAACGGGCTCAGGACTTCCCCGTTCTCATCCTGGAAACCACGGAGCAAAACAGGAGAGATGATCCAGGATCAGCACAGCTGCTGGTCCGACAGTAAAAGCTTTTGATTTCACCGGGTTTGGGTCTAAAAAAAACAAAAGGAAGACGAGAGATTTCCTCAACAGCTAAGAGAAGAGGCGATGAAGCCGAGCGATCATCACGTCTTCTAAGTTAGAGGAGTTATAATGACTTGTTTAAACAGGATGCAGCTTGTTACAAAGTAAAGACGACTCGGAGCTATTTTCATCATCGGGGAGGTGAGAATGAAGGGACAGGAAGCCTGAAGCTATTTAAAGAGAAACCGTCAGTCGAGGCTGGACGTTCAGCAGAAATCTGAAGCGACTTCTATTACAAACACAGCTCAAAATTTTAGAATATGAAGAAAAAGTTAAACAATTTTGTCATTAATTTAAGGAAGTGAAACTTTCAAACTATGACGAGCCGACATTTCTTGTAGTTTTAGAGATTGTCGCTCAGAGGAGACGAAAACTCAAAATTCAGTGCCTCAGGAAAGTAGAATATTGTGGAAAGAGCTAAAGCATAATTCGCAGGAAAGGAAAAGCAAAATCCATTCAGTGGACCGAGGCTGGAGTCATCAAGTTCCAGCGCACACATCGATCAATGGCTGATCAAGAGACGTCAGAAGCATCTTACCTGGGCTAAGGAGGAAATTAACCGCGCTGTCGTTTAGATGTTCAAAGTCATCCTTTCAAATGAAAGTAAACTTCACATTTCTTTTGGAAATGAAGGTCGCAGAATTTGGAGGAAAAGTGAAGAGGCACAGAAGCCTCGTTGCTTAAAGCCCAGTGTGACGTTTCCAACACCAAACGCCCTCCGTCTACCTGGAAGTTTTACAGCAGCTCACACTTCCTTCTGTTGACAAGCCGCATGGAGATGCCAGGTTCTTTGTCCAGCAGGACTTTCCTATTGTTACACTGGTGACCGTCTTCCAGCTGGAAAGTTCTTCCACCCCAGCTGATGCAAAGAGTAGCCGCCTCTCATTTCTTAAACAAGAATGTCAGTCCAATCATTGGCATCAAGCAGACAAACCATCTAAAGAGGCTGGAGCAACTAATATCAATACATTATTCATTTCTTTGAGGAAGAAATGTGGGTGGATAAAAGGAATTTGTGATCGCGATCAACTGCACGTTTGGCGACACCAAATTAAAGAAAAACCAGAGTAGAAATCAGAGCGGTCTTTGGTAGAGAAAGTAGAAGCATTTCGTCAAGGGAAACTCAGTGAACTGGGACTGAACAGCTGTGTGACCATAAAACCACTAATCAGTGAGGCTAACCGGAGGACGGAGGCATAAAGATGTAACCTGATGAGTCCAGATTTACTCTCTTCCAGAGCGACGGGCGCATCAGGGTAAGAAGAGAGGCAGATGAAGTGAAGCACCCATATCAAGCCTGTTAGGGCAGCACTGTGATCTGGAGGGGGGTGGTCAGGTCAAAGTTCAGCAACATTATGAGGTCAGCTGACCTGAAGGACCAGATTATTTTATCAAGTGATTGGTTCTTCCCTGATGACGTGGGGGAATTTTACAAGGTGACAGCGACTCAGCGGGCTGAAACGATGTCACAGAAAATGCCGCAATAAAAGCGAAACGAGTTCTTACAAAGCTTGAAAAGGATTCTTTCTTTTTTGTGCCAGCCAGTATATTTTGTTTTGTAGTCTGACCAAAAGAACGTGCATGAAGGTTTAACTTTTGCAAACGAGAAGCAGAAAGTAATGAACTTTCACGCTATTCACATTTTTTTGATCTATATTTGTAACTCTTTGAACCAAACGGCTTGAATTCGTCTCCAGTTCAAAGTCTGATTGATTCACCGGCTGATGACAGGAGGAGGCGACTGACTGTTCATCAGTCGCTACTCTCACCCTTCTACTCTGAGGATTTTTTTTTCTACCTGGTGTGAATTTCCAGTCAGCTCCTCCGTCTAGTCTTGCTCTGAAGTGAGATTCAAATTACCAGGACAGAACTGGGAAAGAGCGCTTTAAAATATTCTGCTCCTCATTACTGGAGGGGATTATAGCAGGATCGAAAGATTGAGGAAATGGTTTCGTTGAACAGTTATAAACTTTATATTTAAAACGTTTCAAAGGCTGAAATTGTCTCGTTTTGCTGTTGTGTAGCCCAGGACGCCGGTAAATTACATTTTTAATCTCGGTGAGTTTTTCCTCTTCCTCGTTAAGTAAAGGTTACAAACAAACGTCGGTGAAGGCGGTGTGTTGAAACTATCGTCGTCCCCCCCAAAACCCGATCCAATGGTAAAAAATCGGAGACTTAAAAGAAAAAAAAAAAAAACTAAACTGGAACATTTCTCAACAGATTTTATTCAGTTTGTACAATTCTGCCATTTGGTGTCAAGTACAATTGACTTAAAAATAGTATTTACATTTTAAATAGTGAACACCACCACCGACACCGAAATAAAATTCCCCATTTACAACATAAAGTTTAGGTTTTTGGTGCAAAGCTACAGAAGTGGCAGAAGCTGTCTTATGGAGATGCCATAATCTCTTCAGGGTTTAACGTCAATGAAGATATTGATTTGAAGATTTTGTCTAAAATAATAAATTAAGGCATTTTAAAACCTAGAATATAACACTTGCATACAAAATATCAGTGTAAATCTAGTAGGTTGGAATTATATTTAACAATTTGTAAAATATATACACGTTTTTCCCCTCATCTCACACTGGTCAGCGACATGTTCTCACACCTAGAGCAGGTGTGAACATGCAGCTCCAGATATGCATCTGTAAATAGACGAGTATCACTTCTTCATAGGTGAGAGAATCGACTCTCCCAGAGTTGAGTGTCTGGACACTTTTAACCGTCTTTGCATAAAGCCAAGAAAATAAAATACTCTTGCGGCTTTCCTCGATTAAAAACAGCAAACCTCCTGGTTTAGCATTAAAATCACAAAACAATAACATCTATACGGAGCAAGTGCATGCTGCCTTATGGCTTTTATAACCCGGCAGGTTTAGAAGGAGCTCGGTTAAAGAGACTAACCCACCCTGCCTCTGGTGATTTCCATGTGGACCAACAGAGAAGCCAACTCCAGATCTTCACTGTAGCTGTTCTTCAGCGGTACCGACCTGTAGCCTGAAAAACACAAACACGCACATTTACAGCTGCTTACATCCACGCAGCATCGAGAGTTTCCTCTCAAAGACAAAGATCTGGGGAACACACACACACACACACACCTGTCTTGAGGCTCTGAATGGGGAACGTCGCCTGAGCCAGAAAGTTTTGGTCATTGAACATGTCGATTTCATAAACCCCGAAGCGCAGGAAAGCAAAGGCGGAGTTGCAGACGGTGAAGGAGAAGGACTTCCTGGGCCAGGTCGGGTTCAGGCCGTTGTCAGCTGGAAGAGACCGCAGACATTGGAGCAACAGGAGACACTCAGAAATCCAGGAATACTGAGCTGAGCTTTTGTTTTGTTTCTTTACTGAATCATTGCATTAGGTTAATTTGATTTAGAATGGATTAATTGATTGTATGAGGGAATAATTTCCAATAATCATTCTATTACTATTCTTCAGAGAACCATTGTTGTGTACCAATATCAGCCCTTTCGATAAGTTATGTAATCAGAGCTCTCAAACCGATTCATAGATACGAGGCTTATGAGAAGTTTTCATAAATAATCGCTGAGCAATATCATTAACTGATACAAAATAAGAAATGATCAGAGAAACATGAGAACTATACAATATGTATCCACATATGATTTAATCAAAATTACATTTTCCTCAAAAAAGATATGCAGAATAATTGCACTAAAACATAACCAGCTGGAAACCTATGACGAACTGTTTGCATTCATTTTTTACTCCCTCCAAAAGAAAAATCTGGTCCAAAACATTCAGTCAGATCAATATTATTGATAACAGCTAAGAGAAGATTTTCCCGTATAATGACTGGAATATACTACATAATATTTGGTCTTTACATCACCAGCCCAAACAGAGGATCTGAATTGGATCTGATTAATAAGATTTTTAAAAATAAAATCTGGGAGAATGATGCTTACTTTGGAGACACCATCGTGGCTCTGCCACCAGGGGGCAGTGTGGCGCTCCCTTCTCACATTCCACCAACTACGACAACGTTGCCAACCGGCTTTTATTGACATGAAGGAGCCACATGCTATTAGGCATGTTGTCTGATCAGAGCATCACTGCACTAATAGAAGCTCTGATGACTCTCATTCAACTGGATTCATTTGAAAAATACAAAAACTAAAATCTACAACATTTTTAGAAAAAAGCCCCACAAGTTTCAACGCTAACCATTCCACCTGACAAACTACGATGATGTCAACGCTGCACAATGTTTTGCTTTTGTATTCCCAGACAAGGCCAAATTGTTTGCACAACTTCCTGTTTTTCTAGGACCACAAAGGAAATTTTACACAAAAGGTAATTGATCCAGTAAACAATGAAAAAATACATTTAAAAATAACTCCTTCCTACGGTTTTGGCGCACAGGCCCATTCCTGGAAGAGAGATCTGCGGCTGCAGTTGAAGCGGCGCTCACCTGCGGATTCCGTTTTCTGCTTGTCGTTGTCGTAGTCCGCCCCACACACCTCGATCTCGATGAGAGGAGAGACGATGCCTCTGCCGTGCTTCGGGAGGTGCCGAGCGCCCAAAACCTTGAAAGAAAAAGCAACGAAATTCACATTCATCATACCTCAAACTACAAATACATATGCAATCATTCATTAGACTCTTTTTTTTTTTTATATATATATCTAGATTTATTATGCTGAGCTGGACTTATACAACTTGTTTCTAGTTTTTGCATATAATTTCAGTCAGCTTGAAGTTTATGATTTCTCACACTGCTTGATTTACAATTTTTGCGAAACTGCTTTTGGCTTATTTTGAGGTATTTAGACTTTAATTAAAAAAAAAAAAAAAACACATCTCTGAGATGCGGATGCAGTCTGGGAGTTTGCAAGCATAGAAAACGTGCAGCGTGGTAAAGAATGCATGCAGAAGAAGAAGAAAAAAAAAATAGGTTGCTGTGAGCAAAGTTTTTCTGTGGCAAATTACCACAAAGAACTGAAAGCATGTGAAAGACAGCCCTGGTTAGACTGAACTGAGGGGGAACAACAATCTCACAGCTCCTCTTAGGAGGTGGTTTCCCGTCTTTGCAGCCTTCTTGCCGAGTTGTGCTCCCTACAACAGCCGACTGAAGTATAAAAACATTGCTGAAAGTTGTCTTACTATGTCGCTGCAACGCTTACCGTGTCGAAGTCAAACAAAACGAAGACAGCGACACAGTAAAGGGCAAAATTAAATTTAAAATAATCTCTTCATTTTACCAGCATGTTTCTTCTGATTGAAAGTAGCTGAAGAATTGGCTAAAGACGGAAAACAGGATTTCTGACCGTAAAGAATCGCTTCTAACTTTCATTTCAAAAGTGTAAAAACAAAATGCAACAGCAATCCCCCATGCACCTGGAATAGCAAATGTATGATAAAAAAAGAGGGTCTTTTCTGTTTTTAAAGTTATTTAACTTTTATAGCTGAAGTCTATAAAATCGCACATGATCGACTCCATCAAGTCCTTACCTCCTGAACCAGAGTAAATCAAAATAGAAACCTCTGTGGAAAATTAATCAAATCCTAAATGTACAGAAATGATTAAAAGCCTCGGATTTAAAGTGGGTTTAATTGATTTTAATTACTTTAAGCATGAATGCACAGTTCAAGAAAAAAAAATTATCGGTGCACCACACATTAAAAAAAAAAAAGAAATCTAATAAAATGTCAAAGTTACATTTTAAATGAAGACTCTATCTTTTTTACCCCCTTCGGTTCTATTGCAGTTCATTTCCAGCTCTTTCTAATTATATTTCACCTCCAGGCTTTTTTACACTTGAATTCAAAAATAATAACTTCACTACATTTATTTTTGACTGGCAAAACTATAACTATTGCTGTGGTACCTAAACATGTCTTAAGTCTTTTAATTTTATTTCGTAAGTAACAAAGCTAAACCGCAATTAATCAACTTTTCCAAGCCGTCTTCATAAATTCTCCTCGTCTTCTTTTACTAGAATTAAACCTTTGACTTTACCTCTATTTTCATTGAGACTTGGTCTACGCCGCGTAGTGTGTTTTTGTCGAAGGGATCAAAGGAGTCGTCTCTCATGATGGGAGGCTGGAGGACGTAGCCACTCCTTCCATTCAGCATGAACAGCGCCTGGTTCATCTGCATCGGCTTGTCTGTGGGCAGACAGAGCGGAAATAGACAACGAAGGTGAAATGAGTGAGGGAAAAAAAAAAAAAACAGAAAAAAAAAAGAAACCCCAAAGATTAATTCTCCTGTCTGCACTTCGACTTACCAGCAGTCTGAAAGTTGAGCGCGACCAACTGAGAGCCGCAGAGCCACATGGGGAACGGGTCGTAGTTGGAGGAGTCGAGCCGCTGGCCTCTGGGGTAGATTCTGGACAGCTGCAGCCGGTTGTACTGCAGGAACTTCTTCCCCTTGGTTTTGTTGACATACTTCTCCGCTTTGGTCTCGGGAAAGGACGACATGTCCTGGAAACAGGCCCGCTCCGTGCCGATCTCTGAGTGAGGCAGAGAGGGAGGGAACCGCGGCTGATCTCAGAACAGGTTTAACTTCATCACAGATCGCTATCTGGAGGTTGTGTGTTATTCCTCACTTTCTTCATCAAACGGCACCGGCCTGCAGTAGATGACCAGGTCTGATAGCTCCAACGCAATCTTCTTCCTCCTCTCCATTATCTTGCCCTCTTCCAGCTGAGCACAGAAACACAAAAAATGTAAACATGGCAGCAGTGAGGGTAGCATACAGCTCAACATTAGCATTCACTGCACCGCGCTGTTGGTGCTTATTAAATATTTACAGCTACTATAAAGGAGGCCGACTTCATGTTTCTGTGCATTTCCTGATACGCATCTCGTATCTGCGTCTTCACCTTGGCCTCAGAAGTCGCAGCCACTTCCTGGATTTTCGTCTTCCAGTCTTGAAGTTCCTCTAAGCTGTTGGCAGCCACGTCCAGCAAAGTGGCCTGCACCGTGTTATTCTGAACCAGAGAGAAGACAAACGGTCTGCTGCCCTTCCCTTCAGTGCGGGTGACTGGAGAGGAGAAAAGAAAAAGAAAAAAAAGGGGGGGGAAATAATATATTACCATATCATGTTGGGCTTCCATTAGGCCATGGTTAATAACTAAATAAAAGCAACACAAATTACATAAGTTACCAAATAATAAAGTTAAATCTAGATTATGTGCAAAGCACTAAGAATTGTGCTGAAGATGTTTTGCTTCACTTTTTTTTTTTAAATGAAAATGATTTATTTTAATGCCACTAGATGGAGATGTTGAGCCGCAAAAAAATACAATAAGAGAATTTGCTGGGACAATATTTAACTTAATTTGTTCATACTTCCTTTTTTTTGTCTGAGACACTGGATGTTAGGATAATTATTTCCTCTTGTTTTGGATGCTGTGCAGCTGGACAGATTTTTTTTCTTTTTTTGTCTTTGTTTTTTAAACTTTTTTCCAGTTGTTGTGATGTGTAACCTTGACAACAAGGTGTAGTTTTTACAATCGAGAGCAGCTGATAAGCATCTCAACGGCTCAGATAATACGCAAGCTACAATTCCAAATCCTAGAGGAATTGAAAAGGAGACTTCATGGATTCAGAGCAGAACTAAAGAGCAGAGAGAGAAAGAGGAAGTTCAAACTATCTGTTAAATCGATAATAAAGGGCAAAGATTGACTCCAACGTTTCTCTGCCCAGCTTTCTAACCACAAGGTCAGATAAAGAGCGGTGGCAAAAAGCGAAAACACGGTAAGTGACGATGATGTCGTCATCCAGAGAGGGTTACTGTGGAATATCATCTCTGCTGCCTTGAAACTGAACTGGAAGCATGTTCTGACAGTCATGACCCGCTCATACAGCAACAGTCTTCAGTCAGAGGCTTCGTTGTATTCACTGCAAAACTATCTGGGTGTTTGCAGGGGAAGCAAACCTGAAGCGCAGTGATGAGGTTTACACCTGACCCCCTTTTCACACAGGATCCCATTAGTTTGGATTAAATGTTTTCCTTAGTAAATAACTCAGCTTATCTGTCAGATACTTTTAAAAAATTGACCCTTTGATACTTAAAGACAAATGTTATTCTCCTCACAATGAGAGAATAAAATGAAAACCAGCACAGTAAACTTTATCGTTTTCTTCATGAAACTGTCAAAACTCGGCAGTGTGGTGGCTTAAAGGCAAACTGATAAAACAGGTCTGCACAGAAGCTTTACGTTGGTTTCCAAATTAATGCTCTGTGGGTAAAATTTGAACCTTATCTTTTAATTCACTGTGGTTTTCCCTAGTCTGAACATGATCAAACTATGAGATAAAAGTGTGTGAAAACCTATATAAAAAAATAATCAAGCCCTATGAGCAATGAATTAAGAAGGAGGCCGATAAAAAGGCAGTCAGGAAAGTAATAACACAGAAAGCAGGCGCCTCCATTTTTCAGCCTGAAGTGGGGCCCGCTGTCAAGGTAGCAGGTTGCTCTGCAGCCCTGCAGCAGAGGCTGACAGGAAGTGGAGGGGCTACTCACTAATCTGGCAGGAAGTTACATCCACACTTCCTCTCAGCAGATCTCCGAGAGGGCTGTTTTCTGTCATCTCCTGCATGACAGAGAAGACAAAAAAAGAAACAGATTACAAAGTGTTTGATCTCCGTCGACATTTTATTCCACATTATGCAGGGATCCAATGAGAGAGATCAGTGATGATCAGCAGAACAAACAACAAGGCGACGATCCTCACAGTTCTGTCTGGCTCCGCTGCCGCTTGGCTGATCTCCTCAACGTAGTTTGCAGGGAACCACATCTGCTTCTTCCCCCCACAGTCACCTTTCCACCTGCGCCAAACACAAAAAGTTAAAGTGCATTTCTAACACAGCGCCACTCTGTTATAATACACTCACTGCTCTTGTTCTCTTCCTAGAAAAAATGCAATGTCTGCGAATGGAAAAACAATTTCCCGCACTTCTCACTCACCATCCACCTTCCTGTTTGTCTACGTTGGTGATGACGGCGTTCTTGGAGAAGGAGAGCTCGTCGTCTCTCTGAGCTTTGTACTCGTACATGGCTTTGACTGTGCACTGGAACAACAAGAGAGAATTATTAGACGGACAAACGCCACCGGTGAGGAAGCGCGAGTGTTCAGAGACGATGGAAACTCACCTTCAAAGTTGGCATTTGATTGGCCTCCACGTAAAAGCCCGGATTCCTGCCCTCATACAGCGACCCGTAGTCTGGCTCCTGTTGGTCAACATGCAGTGTTTACAGACTGTGGAGCGTTCCGACTGGTGGAGTTTGGTTATTTTTAATTAATGTCTAGTAAACACGCAGCGGGTAGCACTCACAGCAGTGCCTATCTTCTCCAGTGTGTCGTCGTTGATGGGATAGCGTAGCTTCATTTTCCGATACAGGGGGTGCTTTTCATAATAACTGATGAGATCGACGAGGCTGTCGAACTCTGAGGTGCCCAGCAACACAACCTGACCTTCCTGCAGCACTCGGCAGTGCTTGATTTTACCCTCGGCCCTGAAGCCAAACAAGAATCCACACGGCCACAATGAGAACATGAGGAATAAAGTTTTAGAAGCGTGCAATGCCCGACAAAGGTTTGACATTTTGCAGCCACATTTAAATGTATTTGGACAAACACAACGATAGAAAATTAGTCTTTTAATTTCACTATTGATTTCTTGGTTAATGTCAAGTTGTCATAACAAAGGCATTTTGGATAATGTCAACTTTGTATTAAAAGTGTCATAATTTACCGAATGATGCTTTATGACAACAGTCATTAATATTCATGAAGGCTTATTCATGTTCATGACAGGTGTTTATGTCAGTCTTATTCACCCTCCTTCAAATAAAGTGTTACCCTCACTTTAGTTTAGATTAACAACATATCATTTCCCTTCCACTTTATTAATAGTAGATTGTGTTTGTCTATCACATAAAAACCCAATAAAACACTGCAGTTAAGAGTGACGAGACAAAACATAGAAAGGATCCAGGGGCATCAATACTGGAGAGCTGCACTAACAGCTAATGGCTAGACCAGGTCTAGTGAATTAAAATAAAAGCTCTATATAGATTAAAAAGGATAATATAGGCATCAATCAACAGGGCATCAGGAAGGAGTTACCTGAATGAAATGGCAAAAGAGTTGGGCTCTGTCCTTTTCCTGACTAGGAAAGCCCCATCACGAGGAACTCTCATCAGCATGTTCTCTGCCTGGCTCCTGGAAAGGTTGGCATGGTACCATCTACAAACAACCCAAAACACACCATGAATAACTTCATTCCGATTCCAAGGTATCGATTTATCAGTGAAAACAAAGCCAGGTAAAATCTGAGTTTAAATAAGAACACAGTGAATACACCCGTGAACAACACCATCAAAACATTCTCTAGGAGTTTAAAAGATTCCTGCAAACTCACTCCTTGCTCTCGTGAGCGTTGGTCTGAGGCACTGGCTCGGTCAGCTTCATCTCAAACTCATTGCAGCGTAGCGCCACATGCTGGTAGTGGGTGATCAGAGCGAAGAGCGAGTCGAACACCAGGTTATCCGTCAGGTAGAACTTGGGGCTGCCAGCTTCCTGGCGAGAGTGGATCCGGCAGTGCTGCACGCGCCCCAACCGCCTAGCGTACCGCAGGGGAGGACAGGAGAGGAAGTCAGAACAACCGGGTGCCGCTTCGTATTTTCACTGTTCGTGGTTTGGCAGAAAGTTACCTCGATTAATCTCAGTATGGCAAAATGTTTCCCTGACACTGGACGTTGTAAAAATGACGCCTACCCTGACTGACCCCTAAGACAAAACTAAATAAAATCATATTGCCTATCGTTACTAACACACATTTATTTTACAAATTTATCGTAAAATTTGGTGCATAATTTGTTGAAAATGAAAAGCAATGGATGTCTGAGCAGCATGCAGGGCCACGTTTATCTGTAAAATCATTGAAGCGTTTCTATATGACCTCATCAGCCTCTAATATCTCTGAGGAGAAATGGTGGCTGCTATTCTAGTCGTTGCTTCCTTTCATTGATTGTTTTAGACGTTTATTTCTGCACCGGCCTCTTTAGCTCATCACAGTGCATTCCAATTCAAGGCTGAACTTTGACTGGTCAATGCAAAATCTTTAATTTATTTTTTTTTTTTTTAGTTTGTTTTCTGCTCAACTGTGTTGCAGATTCAAGATAGAAACATATATATATATAGAAACAAGATAGAAAAATATATAT
>NW_015115802.1:40948-56598 GCF_001443285.1 Poecilia latipinna
AAAAAAAAGATATATATATATATATATATATATATATATATATATATATATATATATATATATATATATATATATATATATTGGTGGAGGGCTGCTGGTTCCGGCTGGTGTTTCTATCTTGAATCTGCAACACAGTTGAGCAGAAAACAAACTAAAAGAAAAAAATAAATTAAAGATTTTGCATTGACCAGTATATATATATATATATATATATATATATATATAGGTGTTATAAATACTGATGTACGTTTTGTTTCTGACCAACGAGTCGTCGAGCATCATGTGAACCAAACATGTTTTCATTGCTTCTATTCAAAGGCAATCACAAGAAGAAACCTTGTAGATCAACACTTTTATAATTTGTCAGATTTGCTTGTTACTTCCTAATAAACAGATAGATCTCAGTTTTTTTTTTTTTCCTAGTCTCATAGAAAAGTCTTGAAGCACTGTGACGGTAGCATTTACCAGAACGACAGTGTGTAGTCTCCTACAAAGGTTTCGCTCTCCCGGACCAGGAAGGAGCCGTCAGGAGCTCCGGTCTCTTGGCAGTAATCTGACAGGAGCCTCTCGGCGATCTGCCGACCGTCCCGCCCAGCGCCAAGCTTTCCGTGAAACCATTTCTCCGTCACATGCTGGTCCATAGTATTGAGCACCTTAACAGTAACAAAGACATCAGTCAAACTGCAGCTACCGTGTTTCCATACTCTGCAGAAAACATCAGCTTTAATACCGTTTCCTCATTGGCCACCTTTATCTCCTGGAGTAGCAGGTGTGGTTGTGCAAGTTTCACTAACTTCAATTAAATGCTTTTTAAGACCATCATTATTTCAATTTAAGACCAAACATACACTTAGAAATATGTAAGTAAGTTGTACGCCTAATTAGTAGTCTGCTTAAATTTGCATAAAAACATTAAAAATAGCTCAAACATTTTGCAATTAAGCCCTTCCTAATGTGCCGTTTGCTTTCAAATCTTCTAGTTTTGTATCAGCCAGAATTACAAAACTCGCATGTAATGATGGATTTGAACACGGAAAAAGTTAACGAAGAGCAGAGAACGGATAAACAAAGAAAGTTTAAACGCATCTAAATGTAACTAATATGGAAAATTTGGGCCCAACTTTTGAACGTCTAACATTGAAATGATTAAATTTAAGACATTTTAGCACCCAGCAGAAACCCTGCATTCAGCATTAAAATAACCTCCATAGAACTGGTCAGCTCAAAAGTACATGCAGGGCAAACAAAAAAAAAATCATTTTTAAAAATAAAATGACCAAAAATATTGTGATTTTTTTTTTATATCACCAACGCAACAATAAACTAAGCATGAGCTATTTTAATTAAACAAATACAGTAATGTAATTTTTGTTTCTAGGAACGGGATCATAGATCCAAAAAAGTATATATATATTTTTTTTTCACATTTTCCTTGTTTAATGAAAAGGAACTAGCTTGCTTATTATTTTGGGCTCAAGAAAACTGAAAAAATATAATCTCTTCTCAGCAACAAAAACAGGATCTAGGCCAGTCTTTACTTGAGAACATTTCTGTGTTTAGTTGTTTTAATACAGAAACTAAAATCAGATTTGAGGGCACCAAGCTGTACGTTATTGTATAAGTCAATGAGTAGATGTGGACTTACTTGCCAAGGAAATAGTAAGAAATCAGAAAGCTGGACAAAGATACACACTTTGAGTTGCATCTAATATTTTTGTAAGTAGATTTTAAAGTAAAAGTTGTAGTTTTGTCCTAATTTATTTAATTAATTCTTCATTTGAATTGTGGTACGGGGAGGGAGGACACACGTAAAATCAATTCAGGGCCACAAATAGTTCCTGGGCCCCACTTTGAACAGAATGTACTAACCTCTTTGAGCTCCTCATCCTCATCATTACCCAGGTTATTGGTGGTCTCCTCTGAATAGTAGATCTTATTGTGAGTCAGGACAAAGAAATGAGGGTACCACTCCTGTAAAAATAAGGAGATAAAAGATGTAATAAAATAAAAAAAAAAGTGTATAAAACTTTCAAAACAAACGGATAAGAAAAACTGCAGCACTTTGTGTCTTCATTACATCTACAACATTTAAAACGACTGGAAGACTTGGGGATATGAGCTCCAACTTTCCAGCCACCCATCTGTCTCTGAACGGCCTTTCATGTGGCGGGAGCTCTGCAGTTTCCAGGCAGTAACAATGCTTACATGGTTAATGGGATCTTCCAGGTAAAGGATGCCGTTTTTGATGGAGTTGCTGATATCATTCTCAGAATAAGGTGTGGCTGTCGGCACCTCCTCGTAGGCGCTGCCCTCTGCCAGCTTCTTATGCTGAGGCACAAAGAAAGAGAAGGACAGTCAGGAGCAGCAACATTTTAACCTGCGTAGAAATCTTATTCCTAAAAGACTAAGAGTGTTAAAGGACAAATATATGTTAGAGCAACACAATATCTAAATATAAAAAAGATTTAACATAAATAAATGGTCAGATAAGTAACTGACAAACTAGAGCCACAGCACTCAAAGAACCAGGAAGTGAGAACCATATCATATGGATATTAGTGCAACACCTGGATACAGCCTGTCTGATAAGCCATGATTACAAATAGGATCAGGATTATTTTCTTGATTAAAAAAATAACTTATTTTCTTTTAATTGTTAGATTTATTTGGATGGAATGAGCATGTTTGCTAAAAAAGATTCTCTTCCCACCCACCCAACCTGAGGGAGGACGAAGCTAAGATCCAGAATTCTTGCAAAAAGATATAAAAAATAATAATATTAAAAGCCCTTTATTGCTTTCTTAAGGCCTGACCTTAATGAGAATCTTCTTTTTGAGCTGGTTGGGTGAAGGCAGGCCGTCTGCAGCCATATCTACTGCTTTGGTCAGCAGCATGTCTCCAAACACTTTCTTGAACTGGGTGGCCATATTCCTCTGCTGAACAATGCTACAGTGATCCTCGATGGACAGGATGATGGGATACCTGACGGAGATGTACAGATTAAACCGAGATAGGTTGAACATTTCCTAAAATATCTGCTACTGCAGACAGACAATATTGATAAAGGATGACGCATCTAGATTCTTTCCTCTGTGCAATCTTCTGATCTCAGTCTTTTCTTAGTCTTCCGTTATCTTATCGAGAATAAAAATCAAAAAGGAGAAACACAAGCTGGCGAAGACAGGAAGACTCACTCGGATGTGACAAAAGCGTGGTCTTTGATGGTGTTCAGAACATCGTTGAACTTGATTTTCGTCGTGAGGGTGTGTCCGTGATAAATAACCGGCATCGAGTCGGGACCGTCCCAGCAATCCACTGAAAGCAAACACAGGGCTTTATTCTTAGTAACGCGCGGCGAGGAAAACATGACGTTATGTGCATACACCCAAGAAACCGTCACCGTCACGGTTCAGCTAGAAGGCTGAAAGTAATCTCAAAGTTAGGATGACAGAGCAGGTCATGTGTGCTTACGTACATTCAATGCAGCGACATCCCATTCTCAAACAGCGGGCGTACGCCTCCAACGACGACTCGCTGGCAAACTGGTCTCCCGTCAGGTAGCTAAAAATAACCACGCAGTTATAACTTATGCACACAAAGCAAGTTCATACATTAACAGTCAACCAGAAAGAACAGACACACAGTCTCTTTATGTATTAAGCAAACAAAAAAAAAAAAGCACAGCAAAATTACAAGTCCTGTTTCTCTTCTGTCAACAGAAGTTCTTGTTTCATATCCATTCAAACAGACTCAAAGGAACATGGGAAATTTTCACTTCACCCCCTCAGAAAGTATTGTTTCACTTCCAGGACAAAAGGTTAACATCAGAAGTGCCTTTCTCACACTTTTCAATGCCTGGAAAAATACTTCTTCTTCTTACTGAATACCAGCATGAATATTATTCTGGGACATAATGAGGAAATAATACGCTTTTATCTGATACAAGAAGTCAGTGTAAAAGGCTTGTTTGGGGAAGAGGATGCCAGGCTTCAGCATTCCCAGGACCCGACTACAATTGACAGAAGAAAACGTTCTTCATGGGGGCAGCTTTTCTTACGTGTTGTGCGAAGAGGAGATCCAGTAGTGGGACAAGGGGTTGTTCATGTTTTCGGCACACACCATGTCCAGGGAGGAATCCCAGATGGTGTTCTCTTTGGAGAAGAGGTACGTGAGGAACTGCGGAGAGGAGAAAAGAGCAAAAGTTTGTGAATGAAACCATTTCAGAAATCCTGGCTTGGTTTATCCACAGTTAGCCCAGTTCAAAAAGTGAATATCTGCGTGCATTGAACACGGCAGATATATCTTAAACTGGTTACGGCTTGCAGATGAAAACTCAAAATTACACTGCAATAACAGATTATGTTTAATTCTTAAATGTCAGGTCACTGAAGAGCATGTATGTAATGCTTGGGTCAGGCCTGATTTTGCATAAATTACTGCATTAAAAAGCTCAGGATGCTTAAATAGCCACCATTAGCCATTCCATTGTTGGGTGTGATGTCTCTCCTTTTCATTTTGACAAGAACGTCGGACAATAGATGACCTGAAGATCAGACAGGTTTTTCCTGTCTGAACTCCATGGTGACTAAACCAGGTATTGGTACCTTTGGCAGTATTGAGAAGGTATCAAGTTCAGATGGAAAATTTAAACCAGCATCTCCATAAAGCTCGTCAGGAGAGACATAAAGTGGTCTAAAATGTTCTGACAGATGGCACCAACACCATACTTCATAAAATACAGTGGAGCAACATCAACAGATGATGTGTGTAAACAGACTTCATGAACCAGACTGTAAGCTGCAGTCCACTCCCTTTTTAAAAGCTTTTCCTTCAGTAGTCTCCAGGATGCAGTTATTCCTTCTGCTTTGACACCTTTTCCACCACATTTATTTCCATCTGCCCAACTTCCTAATACTAAATAAAACAATCAGAAACAGAGGGGTAGATGAGAATGTTTTGCAATTACTTAAAATGAACAAACAAACAAAAAAAAAAATGCTACCAACACTAAAGTTCATCTTATTCATTACGTCCAGGGTGCTTTTAGAATAATTACAGATTGTTTGAAATGTAACTACGGCAACGCTTTTTCAACTTTTAGTCAGTATATGAAAACGCAACAAGAAGTTGTTGGATGTTGTTTTTGGCCTAAAGGAAAGATAGTTCAGGCCCGTTTCACCGTTATACGTATCCCCTGATAATCTCTGGCTTAAAATCTAAAAACCTTTGGGTGGTCCACCCTGGAATGAACAGGATCGCCTCCTGCGTCAGCGGGTTGGTTTAAGATCTTTGAATGTCTGTGGCTCCAATCATCTATCAGTGACAACGCTGTCCCAGGTGGATGTTTGTCACTGTGGTTTCTCAGTTCAGTTTTTATTTCTCTCTCTCTCTTTCTGAAGGTGTAGTAGCAGACTTCTAGGGTATTTTCTCTTTATCCTTCTGTTTCTCTAGTATTGTCTCATTTCCTCTTAAACTTTTTATCTCACCTCTCTCCCTTTTTTCCTTTATTTACAGTCTCTGTCTACTACATTTGAAGTGTTTTATAAAAATCCAGTGTAGAATTCGACTGAAAGCGACAACGCTCCACTGACAACTATCCTTAAAACCACATTGTTCGACAGGACACACTAAGTATATTTTTAAAACAGAACAAAAAAACAGGGTGATTGTACTACTAATTTAGCACTGGTGCCATTTCAGATGAGATCCTGGTTGAAACTGCAGTACTGGACAAAGTCAATCCTGGAATCAATTATTCTACAGAGTGCTGCAAATGCTTTAAAAAAATATTCAGGCAGTAGTGCAGGTTCAACTGTTTCTGCACAGGAAGAAGTTTCTTGAGTCAAACCCAAGTTGAGGCCTTTCTGTGTGGAATGTACGGTTTCGGTGCTACTTTGTTTCTGCAGTGGTTTTTAGATGATTTACCCTGACTTTCATTACAAGTCAGTGGTGACACGTGAGATATAATGCAGCATCTTGCAAACTTTGCAAACTGCTAACAAACCAAAATGACTTTAATGAACTGAAGTGAGTTTCTGGTCCAGCTGAAGACTGCATTCCTGCTTGTTAGACGAAGGCATTGTCTAACTTCTGCCAGCGTCTCCAGCAGACTGGTTCTCACCAGCTTCCTTTCCTCTTAAGTCATTACATTATTGGTGACCACAAAAGCATCCTTCGCATTCAGCAGAACTGTCATGCAGCAGTTTGGTAAATAACCTTTTCTGAATGCGTAGGAGATGGTATTTTAGGCCGAGATCACCGGTATCCATATCAGTGTCTGAATAAACTCCCACCCACAGCTGTAGCACAATGAGGGGCATTGGAAAACTTTACTTCTGAAAACATCTGAAATGTTTCCATTAACAGGTGAAACCCTTAGAACAGAAGAGGGTAATTTATTTACCTCCTCTGGATGGAAATATGGATCCTCCACTTCCCTTAGGGGGTCTTTCAGGTAGCTGAACATAAACTCTTGAACCTTGTTGTTGTCCGAGGCCCACAGTTCCTTAAATGCCCAAACGATAAATAAAAAAATACAGTCAGATTAGAGCACGAACCAAAACAAATTCAGTGACGTGTTAAATAGCTGAGGGATTACCTTCTGGCATTCTACGAGGAAGCTCTGGAAATCCTCCAGGGTGATCCTTTCATCAACTATGTTACCCATGAACCTGTTTGAGAAGGAAGCAGGAAATTAACAACTGACATTCAAGAAAAAGATTCACTGTTCACATCAGAGTCTCGTTTTTAGGACCTACCTTTGCATAAAAGGGATCTCCACCTGAAAAGAGGTTAAAAAAAAAAAACAGAATATTTTAGTTAATTTCCATCACAGTACTGTACTAATTCTGTGTGCAGTTCAGCTTATGTAGACAGACACAGACTTCCAGCAGGTTGGGTGAGGCCACTGGGGTCATCCATTTAATGTGACCAGTCTGTCTGCTTGCTCATGTGTGTGTCCTAATGGCCTCCACTAGAGGGGTTTGGTGGGTTTCAGCCGGTGCATATTGATCTTGCAGCCATTTGAGAACACACAGATGGGGGATGAAGTGGGCCTCAGCAGGGGATCGCAGGAGGGGAAGAGCGATGGGAGAACATAAAATGTCTGCACTTACGTTTTTCTGCGCATCGAACATGAGGTTACGATAAAGCTGGGCGAACTGGCTGAAGGTCACGTCTCCATTCCTGGTTTCAGAGTCCTTACAAAGCAAGACGAGAAGGATGAGTGTGTAAGGAAGAACCGTCACGATAAAAATCATAAATCTTATGGTGGAGCAGGAAGTGGGCAGGGAGAGAGAATGGAAAGGTGGTCTGTGATAAGACGGAGAGAGGTTACCGGAAGTTTGTCTTTAATGAACCTCATGTTTGGCACCTTGTAGTTGACCTGGCTCAGCATGTTCTTCAGATCCTTATAGGATATCCTATGCACACACACGGGCACGTTTTGTGAAAACAAAAATGATTAAACACTAAAATGCATGAGCACGTAAAATCCGTCCAAGCCTGGACGCCGTCGGATCAGATTTATTTTTCTACTGCTTCGCTTTTACTACAGAGCCTGGAATCGTTGGCAGGCGATGAGAATAGCCTTAAAAAATAACAAAGACAGGGATGTTACAGACAAACATCTCTGCACATCTCCTTCGTGCTCTGCGGTCTGTTTCCTGCTGCAGGAAGAGGGGCTAGTGTTTGGCTCTTAGGTCAGTTCCTTCACTACACCTCAACTGAGCGCTGACAAAAACACCCAGCATCCAGATAGAACCAGTTCACTTTACTCTTGATTATTAAACAACCATTGGAAATGGAAAGTTACTTGCTGCTGATCTAAAAAAAGGCATTTCACAAAGCTAACTAAAAGAAAATATCTTGTTCTCTGTTGCAGTGGCGACCAAACTGGTTTTTTTTTGTTTGTTTTTTTTTTGCCAAAACCATAAAGTTAAAAGTGCCAAGTGATTTAAAAATAATAACAATGAACCTGTTGAATGAATGAAACCAATTTTAAAAACTTAAATTCAAAAAGTGAAGTTCATATAACATCATACAAATTCCCTATACAGAGATAAACACTTTAAGGCTTTATTTCTCATAATTTCAATAATTGTGGCTTGTAGATGGATTATAGAAATTTAGAACATTGTGTAAAAGTTGCCCATTGAGTGACTAATCAGTTAATCAACCACAAACACCTGCAAAGGTTTTCTGAGCCTGTCTCAGTCTGGGTCAGTAGGACACGGTAATGGTGGGGAAACTGCTGACTGGACAGAAAAAAATTACTGGACTGTTGCTCAGTGGCCAAAAGTCCTCATTTCAACTTTTTGTTTTTAAATCAACACTAGAGTCCTTTTGAAAAAAGTGCAACTGACAATTCTTGAGAAATATCTACAGCAGGTAATAATGTGTTGACATACAAGGTTAAAACCTTTGCAAAAAGAAGATAGTTACATTTTCTTTGATGGGATTTGTGAAAACATTAAAAAAAGCATCTAGTATTCAATTTAATGGCAACAAAAAGAGATCTAAACAAATATAATTTGTACTCTTAGTGTAATTCTGTTGTGGAACTCCGAAGCAATAATTCCATAAAAAAAAAAAGAAAAACTGCTAAAACCTGCATTTATTATTATATCTTTATTTGAAAACAATTGATTCTATATCATTTTTAGACAAAGTATTTGAGAGCAATTTTGGAATGAGCCTGTGCCACAGAGAATCTAGGTGCTGTTGTCAAGAGGAAGATAAGGGACACCAGATCTACCGCTTCCATGCCACAGACTTTGTGATCTGTGAGCCATAATCATCAAAATTACAAGAAACACAGGCTTGAAATATTCCACTTTTTGTGCATAGAGAGCATAAATGGATTATATGCTCAGTATAAATGAAAAATATTTAATTGTGCCGTCTAGAACTCACCTGTCCTCTCTGTTGCGATCAGCAGCATAGAACTGCTTGCGTAACCACCTGGAAGATGAGAATGAATGGACTTAACATTTTTAATTAAAAAAAAAAATTTGGATGATAATGATGTGTTTGCTTTAGGGTACCTTTCTATTTGTAATGGTGTTGGTGATTTCAATGTATCGTCCCTGAGCCACTTTAACCCCTTCACCCACATAGACATCTCCTCATCAGATGTTGCTGAGGAAAGTAGTTAGTAAGAAACAAGAGTCACAAATATGACGGCACTACATATAAAAAACAGTCATAGTTTAAAGAAAATGTCCCTTTTTCCACTGACCGAGGTTTGCTACAATGACAGATGAAGAATGTTTGTGCGCATACCTGCCAAGCTGAGGGATTTAAGGCGAAACTCCGTGCCATAGAGAATAACGAAGCAGAAGTTGTCAAGTCGTACTGCTGAGTCCTCGACATAGCGCTCAAAGTCCCGGGACTTCTGACCAGGACGGATCTCTTTGATCTCTCGAATGTCAACTGTAGGAGCAGACACACGGAAAACAGTGAGCAAAACAAAACAGCCGCCATTTCTTTTCAAGACCGTTTCCAAAGACGAAGGGAAACTAGGCACGGGGCCATTCACTGGAATCCAGATACACCCAAGCTTTTAAAAACTGATAAAACACACTTTTTGCCATTCCATTTCCTTAATTACATGCACTTAGTACTCTACTCACTGCTGGGCTATTAAGTAAACATCCCCTGCATGCACTGTGCATTCCTTCATCACAAGCCCGCAAGGTTTCTGCCACTGAACCTGCACTTTGAAGCCCAGAACACAAGACTAAGGTACGCGCAGATGAGTCTGTGAACTTCATGAAGTCAGTTTTGATGACATGATAGGGTAAATATATTTTATATATGGTATTGTTTGAGAATATTGCATGAAAGCATATGAATTTAAAAAAACATATTTATTTTCTCATGGAAAGTTTACAATTTGTAATATTTCCACAAATTCCCAACCAAAATTCCCACGAAAGGTTTCTGGGAATTTTCCACCCCTTGACATCCTTTCAGGGAATAATGCGTTGTCGCCTCTGCTAATCTGATGTAACGTACTGCCAGACAACTGCCTGTAGGAGCATCATTACCCTTTGACCTTCTTAAGAAAAACTATATTCAGTGTTTGGGGATATTTCAAAATAGGAAAAACACAGTCATTCAAGGGTGTGGAAAGTAAAAGGGTGAGTCCTATCCACTAGTGTTTAGCAGCCGACCACAGGCTAGTTGCTGGAGCAGACAGCCCGACTAGCAAAATGTCAACAACTAAGAGTTCCACCAATATAATTTTTTTTTTTGCCTATATCAATATCCAGTATCAATATTGCTGTCATGGCCAATATTTAACAATGTTTTTTATATTACATCTAGATTTCGTAAGAATCAAAAGACGACCACTCCGCTGCCATTGCTTCTCTGCTGCAGTTACAAAAATCCCACAATCCTGCACTGCATCACTGTCATGATGAGCAAACAAATACCACATAGTGACCTCGCTTCCTTCTCCCTCCCGAAACAGAAACGGTAACAAGTTGGAAATAAACACTGGATATTGATTTCAGCACGGTTTTAGTTATGGGACCAACATAGATATAAAAAAACAAAACAGAACAAAAAAAAAAAAGACTAACATCATGTTAATGTTGATATTTTTTTTTTGCATCCCCATCAAAAACTTCTCGTATTTTGTGCAATAAGCAGCTGAAAACTACTACTAATATTAGCAACTCTGCATCATATTTATCTCATCGTTCTACATTACAATAAAAAAAAAAAAAAAAAAAAAAAACATTTTATAGTTAAGAAGAGCATCATAACAATACAACCATCGTTAAATTATTTTAGGAATAGATGCAAGCAAGAATTATTGGTAGTTTTTATTTTAAATAAAATAATTTGGATTATTTTGACTGGATATAAATCTTGTGATGTGAAAACACAATTTTTTACTCCAGGTTATTATAGTCAGAAACTCATACCAACATTTGCCCAACAGGGACAAAGAAAAATAAGACAATAATAAGAAACAACCTTTTCCATTCTGGGCCTGTAAATGACATTTTCTAAGACATAATTCTGTGGTAATGTTATATACCTACTGAAATAGCTTCAAGCTTCCTAAGAAATGTTGTTTCTTCTTTTCATTTAAATCTTATATATAGAAATGTTAAAAATAACAATTGAGCTAACAGAGTAACACGTTTTATACGCCCTCTAATGACATGAAGCACAGGCTGAGAGCACAAGCCAAACCACAAATGATCACTTTACGTGCCATACAGTACAAAGATAACGATCAACACGAATGAGACAAATCTGAAGCTTGCAACCAATAAATTCACTTCAAATTGCATCATAGACACTTCTACATAGAATCCGTATTCTAACAGGAAACTGAGCCAACTATGGCACAAAGAGACACAGCAAATAGATTCTGTCATCTCCAAGGTGTGTCTTGGTGTGTGATTATCAAGTAGTCTGGAACTTTCCAAGAGTAAAAGGCTTGAAGAAACTCGTTGGGTCCCTGTCGGCACTACTTTAGTAACTTTTGAAAACCCAAAACTCTCCTGCTAAAAACACACATTTCTTTCAGCTCCTGCTCCTCTTCCTGCCCCCGTACCACACATCCTGTGCTTTTGTCGCCTACACACCACATCTGTGCTTGTGCATAGGTGACAGTGTGCATGCTCTTTTGTTGTGTAGTTTAAAACTAGGTCTTCTCGTAGCTTGCCAGTCATACCTCACGTCTCAGTTTACTTCACCCACTGCACAGCCAGCAGACATCCGTTGACTGCAGAGGAGCTGGAGTTACTGTTAGTCGTTTTGAGTCAAAATATTTGGAGGCTTGTGTCAGGAAGTAAAGGAGATAGCCAGAGGTGTGACCTAACTTAGGGAGTTGACAGAAGGTATCCTGCAACACACCTCCCATAGGTCCTCCTCCCATATCGGGCAAACCCCAGTTCCACAACAATGTCCTCATATTTGTTTCTTTTAACTAAAAATGCTCATGAACGAGCAACTAATATGGCTTCAGGTTTTTATTTAAATATTTAGGACTACTACCGTATCATTTGTTTAAGTGGATCCTTCAAGAAACACTATAGCTCACAATCTGACACTACACAATCCCCATTAGTAAGTTTATTGGCTTAAGTTAAACTGGAGACTCCTCTTTTCTCAAACAGCTGCCCACAACAACATAACTCAACCTTCTCCAGAACACTTAAACTGGATCGATTCTGCTCCAGAGCTGAGCTCGTTTTCCAATGGGGGAAAAAAAAAAAAAAAAGACGAAATTGGCAACATTTTTATTGGAGCTCATTCAGAAGCACGTTTCTGCTTGCGTGCTTGTGTCCCACTAATTTGTTGATACAGATCTCATAAAAAACACTGAAATGAGTGTCAAGACTGTAAAAAAACCCAAAAAAAAAAGTGCGTCACCTAGAAAAGAGACGAGAGGTCTGAGCTGAGTGCATGTGCCCTTCTTTTGCAGGAGGGCTGGAAAAAGCAGGTCACAGTGACAAAAAAACTTTCCACCCATGAACGCAGGTAATTCACTCTGCATTTCTACAAATCAGCTACACAGACCCTAATGAATGACTTGCTACTTAAAAAGAAAATAGGACATATTTTCTGATTTTTTTTTTTTTTTAACTGATTGCTCTTACGTTCATTTCCGTGTTTAAGGTCTTGAAGTAGTTAAGGGAATAACAAGAGGCAGAAACTTGTGACAGAAAAGCGCTCTGTTCTATTCTCAGCAAAGTAAAACGTTTTTTTAAAAGGCAAATTTGAGCTAAATGCAGCCGAAAATCCTGATAAATAAACTTTAGGGTAAACGGTAAACAGCTGTTGCTATGGGGTCAGACTGTCAGATTACAGAAAATACGATCGTTGTGAGAAAACACACATATAAGATGTGAGAGTAAACAGCTGCAAGTGAAACAACACTACACATTCACCTGGCTTCACTGAAACCACTTTCTGGTCTCTGAGCAGATCGTAATGGTGCAATAGGACACGACACACAGATTCATCACATATTCCTGTTAGAATAAAGTGCAAAAGTACTCTGAACCCACTCCCACACGGTACGTCATCACTCCGTATGCTGTTGCACAGATCGCTGCATGATATGAGAAATAACGCTGGAATGATTAATTAATCATGATTAACTAATTATTGAAATAATTGCCAACTAATTGTTTTAACTGATTAATTGTTAAGTAGAGCACACAGACTCAAAAAAAAGGCCAGCGCAGAAATTATGCCAAAACTGTCAGAAAAAGAAAAATCTACACATTTTGCATTAAAGACACAAAAACTGTTCGTCTGTAAATGTGTTCAACTCAGATTTCCTCAAGTGGCGTTTAAAGTTTCAGTTTAAACTGGTTCAAATACTGCAAAAAAATAATTTCATATTAAGCGCCACTTGGTTAATCCAAAAAAGCATCAAGATATTATCTCCACACTATTCATGATAAGTCAAGGAGAAAGGGCCGAGCTTTTCACATGTTGATGTCAGAAGTTTTTTTTATTTTTCTTTTTTTAAAACTTTTTTTTACTAAAGGAATGCCACGTTTCTGGCAATAACATATTTATGGGAATTAATTATTTGTTTACATTCATGTATGTCTAATATTGTATGCCATTTCTAAAATCTGATTGTCAGAATACTTGACAGAATAATCGATTACTAAAATAACTGTTGGTAGAAGTCCATGCAATGGCAACATTGCTGGCAAACACTGTGATAAATGTTAATTTTTTGCTTAACTCGAGTCCTCTCAGCGCTCTGTGTAACAATCAGGACCTTGGACAATAATCTCTGAAGTGCAGATTAGAGTCCATCCAGCAGATTGAATATCCTACTGCAATGCAAAATATGTATCCATTGGCATTGTTAGCCAGTGGCTATTGCATTCCAAATAGTTTTTTTTGTTTTTTTTTTTTTTTGCAATATCAAGAGTATAATAATAAAACGCTAGCAGTAACAACTGTTACTTTTAAAATCATTCACTTTAGAAGTGACATCTAGGAAGAAATCTACTCTTTTAAGCCCTTTGCAAACAACAGATAAAATAAGTAACAGCTGGTGAGCTCATGTTTGCGCTCAATAGAGATGCACCTAAAATTGAGCTGTTGACAGAAAAAGCACAATTTTCAGCCTAATCAGCCTTGATTAGTAATAGCTTAACAATAATAAACTCAAATGTTTATTTTTCCAATTGGTGAATGCACAATACACAAGAGCTATTGCTGCGGACAATGTTCTTAAGAGAAAACTTGACGTTAGCCATTTTTAGTTTCATAATGAAAATAAAGTCAAAAAAACACGAACAGACGCAAGAAGTCATTTAAAATGAAACTCTACTTGCTGCAGCATGCCAAGTCATGTCAGTGGGTTATTCGGGCTGTGAGACAGTGAGAGAGGGCAACACTTGCACAAAATTGTTGTTGCTAATGAAGAGAGCATTTATAGAAGTCTCACAGAATACTTTTGGAGAAAGCCGCTTTAGTAATGCACACACTGCTAACTGTGCTAATTTCAAAGATGCTACAATTTTAAAATGAAAAACAGTGCTTAGCATTCTGCTCTCTTAGATACTGATGTTGCTTCTGCTCCTTATTTAAATAATGAACTACCATTCTGGAAGGCCAGAACCTGAAGTTATTTAAAATGAAACTCTACTTGCTGCAACATGCTAAGACATGTCAGAGGGTTATTCAGGTTGTGAGACAGTGAGAGAGAGCAACACAAAGTTTATAGAACCCAGCCAGAATAGGTTATGATAAGCTTCACATCACAATTTCAAAAAGGTCCACAATATAACTATTTTTTGAAAGAATGTCAATTGCAAAAAAAAATATATGAAACAGTGAAAAGGCTGTGACTGAAAATGAATCCACAGAATAATTTAACAAATGATTAGTTTCTATTGCTCACATGAGGGTCATAGAAACTTGACTTTGTTAGTCAAGCCCAATAAAGTGAAACCTTTCTACAATCGTTTCTTTCATCACATTCTGTAACTTACATAGAAACAATCTTTAGTCATTAGGTTTCATTTTAAACTTAAGTGTCACAATATATGGCTGTCACTTTTCTGCAGTTGACAGACTTTTGTAACCTCATTATTTGGGTAAATGTGTACATAAAACATATCACCACCTGTGTTTGTGATCGTTTGTGCTTTAAGAATCCAATCAGCACTCATGTTTTGGAGCACTTTGTAATCACATTGCGAATATTTGGGACTACTATGAGACTCTTTTGAACTCTGACCCCACTGACCTTCTACATCCAGAGATAAAGATCCCTGCTGACACAGCAAAGACAAATTAATCTCAAGAGGTGTCTGTCCCAGTGGTAAAAATGTACAGAAATTCAAGAAAAGTGCAGCTGTTACTAGTAAAAGTCACCCTGATAGGTGATCCAGTGGTTTAATAGTAAGAGTTGATCCTTTTCCCAAACATATCAAGTCTGTCACGATTATAAAATTTTACTGGATGATAAATTGTCCCAGAAATTATTGGGATAAGCAATAATATTTTTGATTTGAGATGAATTTTAAATAATATGATATTGGCATAATAATCCAAGAATTGCACTATTTATTAGTCTCTCAAACATCGATAAGATTGAATTTCTAAGAACAATTAAAATACAATTTAATAATTTTAAATACCCAAAA
>NW_015115803.1:0-12386 GCF_001443285.1 Poecilia latipinna
TCCAGACGGCTCCCCCCCCGCCCCCTGCAAAAAGACATGGCGTACCCCCTAGGGGGCCCACAGTTTGGGAACCTCTGCTGTAAGTGATGTTTTATGATAAGATATATGCTACTTAAGATGTGTCAGATATTATTTTGTTAAAACGCTAATGTTTCATTATTGTGACTGGTGTTTTTCATCCGTCTGCTCATGGTACATTTCAGTTGACTGCAGAGCTCATATTTATGTTAAATTTATGGACTGTATGTAAGGTTTGCTCAGACACAGAACTGAGTTTTGTATTGTTTTGTGTTTATTCTGTCTGCAGTTTTCATCGCAGCATGTAAAGAGGAAGCCAACAGTAAATGGTCAACCTTACTCCACGTCTCCCTCTCATCATTTGCTGCGATTTAACTCAGTGTTTAGTCAGAGTTGATACACTCTTGACGAGAACATTACAGTGGCTGTTACTATGCTGCTAAGAAAAGTTATAAAATCAAGTTTTCCTAAAAAAGAGAGGGNGTTCCTGTGCAGCCAGGATGAGTGCCTCTGTGCTATCCTTGAGTCCAGCATTTCCCAAAACTGCGGTTTTCTCTTTTTTATAAACGTATCTGAGCAAACTCATCCTACAGCTTTTGAGATGCAGACTTCAGAATCACTCAGCATGGTCTTGAGGTATTGAAGATCAAAAGTTATCAAAGGATTTTTCATTTATCAAAGCTTGTGGGTGTGGCTAAGTGTCAAAATCTTACTATTTGCCATGAAACATCAAGGTGGAATAATTTCCACACACAATGTCAGAGCTTCATCAGACTTTCTATGTCTCTACAGACCAGCCCTCATCACATTCACATGGTCAATTGATGATATCACCATAGCCTCTCCCACTTACAACAGGAAGTCACCTTTTTTTTTTTTTTTTTTTCTGCTGGATGCCTTACTTTTACTCTTTGATTCATGTAGGTTTAAACCTGTACCAAGTGACATCCAATGACATGATGATGAATTCTGTTAACACTGACTGCTGGCTGAACCATATGGGCGTGGTCAAATGGCAAAAATAAATCCCTTGCCATTTGAATACGGTTGTCTCTAAATCATACATGCATAATCTGATTTTCACCAAAGTTTTTATGATTGACTTTTTTGAACCTGTAAAGAGCCTACTAGCTTTAAATTGTAATTTACCTCCACTGCGCTCCTAGTCTATTCCATCAGCTATGTCTCCTCACTACATCAGCCGATTTGCACCAGAATTTGTGTGCATCATCAATCTGTAACATCTACTGGACCTGGTGTAGGTACTTCGCGAGAGCGTCGACGGTGGCAGGCGGGTGGCGTTGGTGGACATCCTGCGGTCACCACAAGGCCAGAGCAGCGCTGAGCTGCAAGGCTGCTTGCAGCTTTAATTAATTCTTGTTTCTGTGTTTCTTCTTACTCTTGTGCTTGGTCTTGTGCATTTCAGTTTTCCTTGAATTTTGCTATTTTTTTCCCCCAATCAGTCTTTCTCAGATCCTTTAGCATCCACGTGGTGCTCTTTCCGGTAACCACCTTCCCCAGTGTGCATACATCTCCCTGCGGTGCTCTGGGTGGTACTCTTTGTATCTGGGTTTCTCCTCATGACAACCTCAAGATTCTCTATAAAGATCTCCTGGTTCAAGTTTCCACAACTGGCTACTTATTGCTCCACTTTCTCCAAGTCTGTGCTGCTTACCTGTTCGCCCTCCAAAACAATCACCACCTTACAGCCTCCACCATTTTCTCCTCGGAATCCCCGGCTCTTGTACTACACCTCCTTGGATGAACAAACCCGCAAGAACCCACACTCCTGTGACCTATGTCTCTTCTTTCCCCTCTGGTGGATTATGTGAGGTGGATAGCCTTGCTAAATCATAATCTCATTCATCATCAGTCTAATCGTTACTCACCTCTCATCTCCTCTGTCTTCAGTGTTCCTGGTAACCCCAATTTCCCGGTTCCCGGACAAAGATGCACATTCAATTATCAGTTGTTCAATAAACTTTATTAACAGTTTCTCTCCATCTCGTAAGTGTGTTCTGTATGTGAGTCACAAAATTAGCACCAAGCATAACATTAACCTTTATTATTAATTACAACTCCCACTTCCCCAATGGTATAAGGCTACAAAAGAGTTTATAGATGTGTTGCATTGTTTTGGTGATATTGTATACAACACATGAACAATTGCATCAGTATTTCAAGATTTACAGCAGCAATTAGAAAACTGAATGCTCCAGTGAATCCCAATCCATTTGTGAAAAAAGGTTTGCTGCACGACTTATTACAAGTCCTCCAAAAGCACTGTGAAAACTAAAATATAAAAAGAATTAACTAGCAATTATTATGTCAGACAGTAGGAAGAAAGGGCTTCGGCTTACTGGAGGCTTGGTGACAGGTGCATTGTGGAAGAAGTGATTCCTGTATAGGGGGTAAGTCAAGTTTCATTACCTGTCTGTTTCTTATGACACTTGGCTGGATACCATCTGACTTGTTACAGGAGCTTTGAACTGGCACTGCAGCAGCTATCCATGGAAGGTGATGTGGGGGTGGGGTAAAAGGGACAGGGTAATAAAAGACTTTTCTTTAAGAACCCTGTTGCACATGAGTCAAGCAGTGTGTGAGATTAGTGAAGTTGAGCATCACAACTGCTGGTATGATAGAGATTTCCTTCTCCTTTCTTCCACTTACTCAAACATCACAAATAGACAGGTTAATGGGGAAGAAGCAATGGTACAATATGAAATATTGGACGGGTGCTGTGACAGACAGACAGATAGATGTATGCTATGATGTATGTGCATGAGTGTGTCTAAAATAAATGCATTAAAAAATGTTAAAACCTGTGGACAAGGGCAAGTGCTCCAGTTTCGAGGTTCTCTTTGAGTCTGGATACAAGACATATGGAATCTTGAAGGGTTTGCAAAGTACATTAAAAGTCCACTATTATGTTTGGATAGATTTAAGCTGGGATAGGTCTGTGGGCTATACAAAACATGTTCATTACATTTAATACAGAAAATCATTCTCCAATATTGAGATTTCACCTGATGAGTTCTGCCTGTTTTGAGCTCATTAAAGAATGCGCCAGGCTACGACACAATGATGCAGATGAGCTGCTGCTGGCAACACCTTCCTAACTCAGTGTTTACAATAGCGCCTCAGATACGTAAAAATGACTACAAGCAGATGCATAGTGGTACAACCATTTATCTGCTAATTCTGAGGCAAAATAATTGGAGCCTCCTGAACAACAATCAAGCCACAAACACTGAAAGATTAAAAGCTGCGGCTCTGATGCGTATTTATATTATTAGTTTAAACTAGTATTACTCAACGGATGCGGTACCGCCCCCCAGGGGGTGTTCAGAGGACGGCAGGGGGTGACATTTTTACAAAAGGGGGGCGCTGGGATTCCTTTGGGGGGGCGTTTGCTCAAAGGTAAACTTTACACCTTTGCACAACAATACCAGTTTAGACTTTGAACAACTTATTCAAATTGTACTTTGTACAATTGTATTGTGTAACATTAAAATATGCTTGGCTATGACCAGGGGTGCAGAATAGGAGGGAAAAGTGATGACAATTATAGGGGCCCTGACCAACAGGAGGCCCTCCACAATTTAATTATTTATTTTTTGTTCATAGAAATTAAAAAAAATAAAATAAAATCGGGGCCCTGTCAGTTACAAAATTAATCATATTATTTTCAAAGATTATTTTTAGCAGTAAAAATTTTATGTTCCCACTTCCAGATCAAAAAACACACATCCATATTTGCCCTGAACACCCCCCTATCTGCATTAAATGGTTCATTCCTGCTTGGAGCCCTTGAGAGTGACGCTGTTCAGCAACAGTCAGTGGAAGACACGAACGACTGTGGCTGTGCTATTTTACAGCATTTTTTCTTTAATATTTTATGGATATAGTAAGTTTGATGACATTTTTAGGTATTTGTAGCTGTAGTAAATTTGAAGGCTTTTATTTTGAAGAACCATTGTATTATCAGTGTGACTTCCTGTTCAGTAATTTCCTGGGGGGTTTTTGGAGCTGCAGCAATCATGGCTGGATGTTATTTTGTCTTCAGCATTTAATCTTTTGCCATCCACAAAGAAGCTCAGCTGAAGCAATGCTGTAAGTGATGTTTTATGATAAGATACATGCTACTTAAGATGTGTCAGATATTATTTTGTTAAAACGCTAATGTTTCATTATTGTGACTAGTGATTTTCATTTGACTGCTCATGGTACATTTCAGTTGACTGCAGAGCTCATATTTATGTTAAATTTATGGACTGTATGTAAGGTTTGCTCAGACACAGAACTAAGTTTTGTATTGTTTTGTGTTCATTCTGTCTGCAGTTTTCACCGCAGCATGTAAAGAGGAAGCCAACAGTAAATGGTCAACCTTACTTCACGTCTCCCTCTCATCATTTGCTGTGGTTTAACTCAGTGTTTAGTCAGAGTTGATACACTCTTGACGAGAACATTACAGTGGCTGTTACTATGCTGCTAAGAAAAGTTATAAAATCAAGTTTTCCTAAAAAAGAGAGGGAGAGAGAAGCAAGAGTGTTAATTTATAACCTAGTTTTTCTCCGAGAGGTGAGTAGACTGTGTGAGATTATCAACCATTTAGCACAATTAGCTTAGTTACAAACTACTGTTTGCCACCTTTTCATTGGCATTTAATGAATTAAGGAAAAAATTACCAACATATTTAACTTGTCCCTTGTACCTTTTACCACTTAACAGATGAGTCAGTCAGCAGCAACTCTAGCCCACGTCCCTCCTGACCTGTCTTCTCCTAAGTGAAATCAAAGCTGCAGTATGTAACTTTTATATAAATAGTTTTTTCCACATATTTTTTTAAAACTGTCATTATGTTGCGACAGTATGGTATGAGAGGTAATCTGTGAAAAATATATTTCCTCTGCCTTCTCCCAGGGCTAGAAACAACCAGTTAGAGTTAGGAGAGTTTTAGTGCTGTCAATCACAATCTCATGTGGTGCTGCTCATTCTTCCTCCCCCTCACTTTGCGCCGTGCTGCAGCTAGCATGGCATAAAGCTATGTAGATTCAAACTGTGAATGCTCAGTTAGTTCACGTAGCATAGCTACCAATGACAGCAGACAAAGGGTGTTTTGGAATGATAAGTTGTTTCTCCACCATTAGCACATTGAGCTGTGAGTAAATGAGGCTATTTGACAGCGCTAAGAGCGTCCTACTATTTCTAATTGGTTGTTTTGGTCAGAACGGTGCATTACTTTACGCAGTAATTCGGGAAGGAAATGGAGGAGATTGATAGTTTTCACAGATTATTTGTCTCATAACAAACTGCTACGACATTGTGACAGCTTTAACAAATATGGAAAAATACTTTTTTTTTTTAAGTTATACTGCATCTTGAATAAAATGAAACTACATAGTATTTTTGATAAGTCTGGATTGCTTTATATGTAGTTGCACGTTGCTTTTGACTGTTGCTCATGGGGAGAGACGTTTCAGTAATCGAAAACTAATAGAAAAAATTTAAGCAACCTACTTCCATACTGGATGTGGACTGTTGGATGTTAAATTCATGAACAGTAAATATTATGCTAATTATCAGTATTGAACCAAAGAAAGCAAGGCATTTGCAAGACTTTAAAATTGTGACGCTTTTTATGGGTCAAATAGACTCAGAAAATTGTAACAGCAGCTGCACAGGCGGGGGGGCAAACAATTTTTTTGTCAGGGGGCCCACGATTCCTGGATTCTCAGTGTTTGTTAGGTTTTTGGCGCAGCTCTGCAGTCCTGCTACTGGTAGCTTCACCACATTAGTTGAGCGTTACACGGCTGATGACTTTGCTGTGATTTATTTGTCTGGTGTCTCATTTTCAAATATTTTATGGGTAACACTTTATTTGAAGGGGGTTGAATAAGACTGACATGACACTTTCATAAACATGACATATCACATGTCATGAACATGAATAAGCCTTCATGAATATGTATGACTGCTGTCATAAAGTGTCATTCTGTAAATTATGACACTTTTAATACAAAGTTGACATGATTCAAAATGTCTGTTATGACAACTTGACATTAACCAGGAAATCATTACTGTTTAAACTTTACCTTTAATAACAAAGTTACCTAATTTTTAAAGTGCAATCAGTAATACTTTTATAACAAATTTATATCAGTAATGATTTCTTGGTTAATGTCAAGTTGTCATAACAAAGACATTTTGAATAATGTCAACTTTGTATTAAAAGTGTCATAATTTACCGAATGACGCTTTATGACAACAGTCATAAATACTCATGAAGACTTATTTATGTTCATGACAGGTGTTATGTCATGTTTATGACAGTGTCATGACAGTCTTTTTCAACCCCCTTCAAATAAAGTGTTACCATTTTATGTTTTATTGAGGATTTTTGTACATATGTTTTGGCAGTGCTGTGATTATGTCAAAGCAGCAACTTATATTAAAAAATGTTTTATTGTTTGTCTGGATGCTGCCCACTTCCATGGAAGGACACTCAACCTAAGGGGAATGATTAGTCACTTGGTCTGGTCACAAACACAATGCCGAGCAAAGACAACAAGGTTCACAAGGTCAAAGTCAAGGTTTTGAGGGGAGGTACTCCAAAAACTTTCATCAGATCAATCTCGAAACTTATTTTTCTTATGTCTAAAGACTCTTTAACAGACAAAACATTTTGATGGGTCAATTAGTGCTCATAGATGTTGTTTAGTTAAAAATCATGTGATCTAGGTCATTTGTTTGGGTAATTAAAATGTTATTAATGGTACAAAAATATACCAAGCGAGGAGTGTGCCACCTAGTATTGATGGTAATATTTTCGTAGTAATAGTTCCTAGACGGACATCTTTAAGGGATGGACCAGTTAGAGCAACACCACGGAGATCAGACATATGAGACTGTTTCATTACAAACCCTATCGTTGTAAGTAATATATATACACACATATATCCTCCTGACTACCAGGAAAAAAAAAAAAATTGTCCAATCACCATTTTTTAAAATTCCACAATCTTTGTAAGGTAATTAGCATACTGAAAAAAAATTTTTTTGGAAAAAAAGTTTTTATTTTTGAAATATCATGTGTCCACTACAGTGGACATCGGAACGCCATACATTTGAAACTGAACCTTGATGGCAACCAGTTTGTCCCAAAGAAATTATCCAAACATCAACATAAGAATGAATTTCACATTGACAAAACTGAGCACTGTTGCCTAGCAAGAAGGTCCTGGGTTCGATTCCCGATCCGGGGTCTTTCTGCATGGAGTTTGCATGTTCTCCCTGTGCATGGTGGGTTCTCTCCGGGTACTCCGGCTTCCTCCCACAGTAAAAAAAACATGACTGTCAGGTTCATTGGTTTCTCTAAATTGTCCCTAGGTGTGAGTGTGTGTGTGCATGGTTGTGTGAACTGTCTCTGTGTTGCCCTGCAACAGACTGGTGACCTGTCCAGGGTGAACCCCGCCTCTTGCCCTGAACGTTAGCTGGAGATAGACACCAGCAACCCTCCCGACTCCACTAAGGGACAAGGATGTATAGAAAATGGATGGATGGATGGATGGATGGATGGATGGGTGGATGGATGTGTGGATGGATGGGTGGATGGATACAGAACAAAACAGAAAATAATTACAAATGTCCACTACAGAGGACAATTTTTCAACTTTTAAATACTACGATAAAGTACAGTCAAAATAATTCATAGAATGTTTTAATATGCTGCTAAGAGACTTGCTTAGAATATGCCAACAAAATTTTAAACCAAAATTTGCACAATAAAAAGTTTTATGCACTTACTTTTTCTCTTCCTATAAAATGTGCTTGTACTGATGGATGTCATTTTTCTGAATGAGGAAAAGGAAGGTACAAAAGTCCCACCCCTTCACATTTGGTATCATTGAAAAGCCCTAAATATCTTCTGTAGATACCAAAATAAATTAATTCAGTAGGATGCAGTGGATGGGAGATATTCAAGTTTACAAATGTCCTCTACAGAGGACAAATTTGAACTACTGGTGTTCAGTGTTAGACATTTATTTCTTCTTCTGTAGTTAATGATGTTTCATTTTATTACCTTGCTGTACTCCACGTAGGGAACTTTTTTGTTCTAGGTGGAGATGCTTAGTATTCAGCAGGGGTCCTCAGCGGTACATTTTATGTGGAGAATGAGGATGATTTGTAACTACTGGTTTAGATAGATGTTCTAATTGCTATAATGGTAAGATTAAAGATATTGCAGGTGTATGTTTTATTTTATAGACATAGATAATGTTTGTATTATACAAACATCTATGTCTATAAAATAAAACCTTGTGTTTATGCAGACATTGTAACTTCATATTTTATTTTTCAAAAGAAATGACAGAATGTTGTGTTTCTATTTACTGTTCAGTCTTACAGAAATTAGAAAAGGAGGATGAGGAAAACTTGTTGAAAAGAGATTCAAAAAAGAAAACTGAGGAAAAGGCATCAATCCTCAACACAACTTCTGGAGTTCTTCTTTCTTTGTGCTGTTAATTAAGTTATACTGTGAGGGCAGAATAGTATCGCTGCTATCAAACTACAAAAATGGCCGAATGTGGTGGAGTGGAATGCCGTGTGCCGTCTGGTGGTGGATGTGAAATGTCTCCTCATTTACATAACTGCAGCAAAAGGTGTTGCTCTAAAACTGTCTACGGGATAGACAGGTTTGTAGAGCTACAATAACCAGGAATTCAGACCAAAGTTAAGTTTCATCTCATAAATTATGTACACAGACACCTACACACATTTTTAATATACATATCACATAAATTACTTTATCATTTATTTGTTTACTTATTTATTTTTGTATTCAATTTCTGAATCTGGGACCTGAGTCTGAATTTCGTATCACAAAAAAGCAAAGGTGTGGTATGAAAATAAAAATCCTTGAATCCTTGAAATTATTGAATGTGTGGGAAACACAGAAAGCATAAGCAAATAACAAATTAACTTTTGCCAAACTTTGCAAGTTGAGCGGATTGTTAAAAGTTTGCTTGCTTATTTAATTCCTAATTTTCTGTTATGAGGTTGCTAGGTCACAAATTTCTGCAAAAGATTCTCAAATTTACTACAATGATAGGATTACAGTTCATAAGACACACTGTTGATATTAAATTCAGGCACTGATCATTAGAAAAAGAGGTTTTGTGTTGAAGATTAGGTCAATTTGTTTTATTTAATGGTTCTCATTGGTTAAATGAGACTTAGAGGGTTACGTCAACTGTTATTCTTTGTTAAATGTTCACATGTGTATTTTGGATGGAAAATAAAACAATATATTTATTTTTCCAATTGTGGTGTACCCATATCACTTTGCATATCACACAAAGCTTGGCAGATTAACCTTGCTTCATTAGAAATATAATAACCTGCTGGTGACTAAAGTCTGAGGCATCTTTCAGTCACAGTCAGGCCATGTGATGATTGAGAGTAGTACAGGGAGACTCTGGGGGTCTGCTCATAATTAGCCTTGAAGACAAAGCCTCTGCCGGTGTATTTTACTCTGAGAAGAACACAATCCACAGGTTTTGAGGATAAAGGAACCCTGATCAACATATAAGATGTTAGTGGCACCTTGAGATTGACATAAAAGTCATGTTAAAATAAGTATAAGCTTATTTAGATCATATGGTTTACATAAACTTGCAAATAAATAATTAGAACAAACAACCCATTGGACATTTGGTTATGTAGGTTTGGGGTTAGATATGTGTAGTTTGTTCTTGCTTCCCATGCCATCTGACTGCTATCAAAAGTTTTTACCAGGCAGGTGAACTAGTCAAGCTTCTTTTGATCAGTTTTACAAGATATCTAAAGATTATTGTGTCATCAGTATGGTCACTTTGTATGTGACAAAATCACTAAAAGCTAACAACCTCCATTAGGTTAAATGCATTTATTTAATATATTTAACATATTTTATTCCAATGAGGTTTTCGGTACACATACATCAGATTTTTGGATTTTCCAGTATTTAACTAACAAGTTTGTCTTGACACCTTGGCACAGATTTGAATGCTATGTCGATCATATCCTTTGTAGATGGCTGAACTTTAATTGTATTCAGTTACATTCAATTTTAATTAAGTTTAATTGATATTCGACAAGCTGAACTGAGAATCCACATTGTGTCATCACACATCATGCAGATAAATATATTCATCTTTTTGAATGAGAAATGTTTCCTGATTTCAAAACTCACTGCAAAGTGGAGTGCCCAGAAGTCGTCAACCTGATCCCGCAAACACTCACTGGAAGGAGACTTCCACAGCAGTGGTTCAGCTGCTGCAGATGCCCTACAATATGTTATGTCAGGTTCTGTCCAGAATCTAATCATGTAGTTCAAGGTGACTCAACTCTCTGAGCAGCAAATGGATGTCAGGAAGCTCCATCCAGACTGTTGGAGGTAGCTTATCGCCAAGTTCAAGGTGAGCTATCACTGCTCTGATACAAGTTAAACACGTTGTTTGTTGATCTTTAATTTGCTCTGCTGACAAGGAAGGAACTATTACAAGACCACCATATTGATCTTCATCTGAGGTTAAGTGGATTTGTGATTTATTCAAATGGGTTTGTGTTAAGTGATGGATGCGATGTTGCTCATTTGGGAATATTGTCAGTGATAAGTCCTCCATGTGATCAACTTGACAGACAGTCTGCGTCTATGCTGAACTTGCCTGCTCGAATCTGAAGTTTAATGTTGAAGGTGGACAGGGCTGCCAATCACATGTAGCTCACTGCTGTAGTCAATATGTAGGTCAGAGGCTTACTGTAAGTAGCGACAGTGAACTGAGTACCATACAAGTGGTCTCTAAATTTCTCTGTCACTGCCCTTTTCAAGGCAAGCAACTCAATTTATGGGCTGGATAACATGACTCACTTACAGACAAGCCTCCACTAGAATTAAATGAGCAATGGCTCTCATTTGAAACCTCTTGTTCTTGATATAAGGATGCCCCTAACCCTTTTGTACTGGCATCACTATAGAGTGAGTTCTGCAACTTGGAGTCAGCAAAGCCTAAAACAGGATCACTAGTGAGCATCTTTGTCTTAAAAAGATGCTTACAGTCAGTCCAATGCTCACTGAATGGGTTCTTAGGACCTCGGATTAGTCTGCTGAGGTGGAAGCTCTGAAGCTTGGAAACTGCAGCTCCGACGAGGTGTTTCATCGGCGGTGGTGCTGAGTTCCACCAAGCATTTTGCACAACTGAATGGCTGCCACGGAAGCCTTTAGACATCCTGATTCATGCAGTAAGTGACTCATGTACTGTTCTGTGGCACTGCGGTACAGCTTGAACAGATCACATCATGATTTGCAGGACACAGCGCCATTCACGCAGTGACCCATTCACACTATGTGAATGGATTACGTTCTGTTTCGCAGTACACTGCGCTGTGGTGCTGTGTCACAGTGCTCCCTAGCCCCTACCTCTCTCCCTCTCATCTTCATAAAATACTTTTTGAATGTTTATTTATGAAAACAATATGTGTACATGTTTACATGCATGTAGGTTGATTTAAAAAAAAAACTTTCCTAGTCATAGTCAGCTGTTGCATTTATACATTTAGCTCATTTAAAATGAACAAGTTCAAGTTCTCCTGGCCATGGCATCCTTAGCGTCTTTACCCTCGACTGACTTGCAGACAATGCTCATTTAAAACACAAAGCAAATAGAGTTTCATTCAAACTACAGCTGCCCTCTTTAGGACCTCTATTCTAAAGCCACTTTCTGTTGTCCCCTGCTCAAGTTTTTTCCCCATGGAGGAAAACAAAGCTGGCCCCTGCTGCATTGCATTTAGTGTGAGGGGAGAGAAAGGCTTGCCTGTTTTAAATAAAGAAGGAAAAACCTCTCCACAGGCTTGAAAAATGAAAAGCAGAGCAGGAGGGGAGCACATCAAGCAGGTGGCTGATTTGTCTCTGCAGTATTTATGAAAGATTCTCAGATTAAAACTGGGAGGGGGGAGTGATGAATGGAGAGGTTATCCTCTCATACCCATCAATGGTTTGTTTTCTCCCAAGATTTGTAACAGTTTATAGAGAATCCTGCAAGCCCTTATTATGTCCATGAACAAGTTGAAGGTATGAAATACAGGAATTATTTCACTGGCTGAACTGAAATGTAATTTAGGAGCCTACATTTAAAACCATTCTGTAACTCTATAATTACTGTCAAGCAGAGGTATACTTGTTTAGTTCTGGTGTTTAGTTATTTTTCATTTATTTGAACAGCATTGTGTTTGTTAACGTTTTTTTTTTTTTTTTTTTTTTTTTTTAAAAATTTGGAATTTTTTTTGCAATGGTATTTTTAAAGAAAAAAAATTTAATTTTTGGGGTA
>NW_015115803.1:15395-20361 GCF_001443285.1 Poecilia latipinna
TTTTTTTTTTTTTTTTTTTTTTTTTTTAATACATTGGAATTTATTGTGCAATGGTACTTGTAAAGCAGACAGATTTAACTTTCAGTGTAATTTAATCATCATAACCTCAACTGTAATAAAATAAAATGGGATTTTTATTTTTTTTTGTAATATATGGAGAAATTCTTTAAAAACCATAATCCAGAAAAGTTCTGTCATGAGATGCGGTTCGAGGTGGTGAGGCAGATGCAGAGGACCCAGGTTGGTGTTAAGAAAATTATGATTTTAATGATAAATCCAAACAAAGTCCAAAATCCAGGCAGCACAGGGAAGAGCGGAAAGCTAAAACTCCACAACTGGTAGCAACTGGCATAAGACTGGACAGCTTGACAAGACAGATACGACTAGTACGACAAGGACCCGACAAGGAACAAAGAACACAGGTGACACTAAATACATAGAGAGTAATCAGGGAATGAAACACACTTGGGAACAATCAAGGGGAAGACAGGACAGCATGGAGACTCACTAGAAACAGAACCTAAAATAAACACACAGAAAAACCAAATCCTTACAAATTCTTTCAAATGTGTGAAAACCTTACGAATGTCACTTGGCCACTGAAGCATTTAAACAGGTAGTAATTTTTTTTTTTTTACATACTACACTATTGTTACAACATGCAAAAATAGTTCACTTTATGTAAACTATTTTACTTTATTTTTGTTTTAGGATGCTGCTTAAGTTGTTGATCCTTATAGTATTTTATGTGTTGTGTGCATCTTTTATACATAAGTCCTATTGTATCATGTATGGAATACACTTAGGACGGGTCAACTGAGACACAGAGCAACAAACCTAGCAGTCTTCGGACTGAAAGAGAAAGTCAGAATATTTGAAGAAAACATGCAAGCTGCACTTAGATACTAGTAGCAACGATTAGTGTAAACAACTTTTCCTCAGTACAGCCCCATGATCAAAACAGTATTTTAAACCTAAATCTCCAGGGCGATGAATAAGTTTGGGCTTAACTGTAAATTCAATTAAATTCCATTCAGTTTATTTATAGAGGAATTATTTGTTTGCAAACACAGTGGATGCTCCTGCAACAGTGTGATGTTATTACACTAGATTGTAAAATGGGAAGCTATTCCGGTAAGAAATTATATGAGCACCGGCAGCTTTTATTTTGAAAAGACGACAGATCCATTGCAAAACAGCGGGTAACTTCTTGTTTGGAAATTGTGATTTTTATTCAAATTTAGTGTTTTGTGAATGTAAATGTGAATTATTATTGTTGCACATATTGAGTTCATGGATTGTTGTTTTGATTGTCAGTTCTTGGTTTAAAAATACAAATTTAATGGATCATACCGTTATAGTCCATGAAGGGATTTCCAAGCTCTCTGTTGCACTCTTTCTGTTTGGACATTTTTTTGTCTAGGTTAATAACAAGTTGTCATAACAAAGACATTTTTGTCTAGATTAATGACAAGTTGTCATAACAAAGACATTTTTAATAAGGTTGACTTTGCATTAAAAGTGTCATTATTTACCAAATGGCATATTATGACAACAGTCATAAATATTCATGAAGACTTATTCATGTTCATGAATAAGTCTTCATACTGACATGACAGTATCATGTCAGTATCACAGACATGATACTGTTTATGACAGTATCATGTCAGTCTTATGCACACCCCTTCAAAAAAAGTGTTACACAAAATGTAGTGTTTACTGCATCTTTGTGACCTCCAGGAAGCTCAGCAGATAGAAACTAATAACATCAGGACAACTTAGCGTGTGTTCAAACTAGAATCCTCACATTTTACACCACATATAGACTCTCTTCTCTTTTCCTGAGTGGATGTGAGCAACTTTGTGTGAGTTTTTTGACTTGCAAAGATTCCTACACATCTGGCTTACTTGTTTTTCTATCTTTCCCATTTTGAAGAGTGGTGAATGTGGCAATAGGAGTCTCACCAAGGATTTTAGTGGATCCTCCTCCCACTATCTTTACCCCTTGGTTTCTTCTGTTCTTTTTCAGATCCACTAGCCTTCTCCAATTGTCATTGTCACATCCTCTTGCAACCAGTTTTGCCATCAGTTGTATTGGGGGATTTTTCTGCCACAATTCGAGAGCACACATTTTCAGTCTGAAAGCAGGATTTTATGTCTTTAGTTCCCAAAACTTTTAATACTTGTTCTTACATTTTCAGTTTAACAGCAGGACTTCATGTCTTTCTTCAATCTCCATGTCTTTCTTCTCACCCAGTAGGTGGGAGAGAGAAAGAGCATGAGTATTGATCTTTTTACATGAATATCATTCAATATCAATACCAGCGTTATTGATATTAACGATAGAATCGATAATATCGCATGAACAGAAAATGATTCGTAAGCAAGCAGAGAGGGTTGCAAGCAGAGATTTGATCCAAGCAGAGACACACTTTTGAGCACAAGAACGGTTTGAGAAAGCACAGTGAAGATTTGAAATAGAGCAGAAGTTTGGAGCACAAGCACTACAAGTTTTAAGAAGACACGAAGCCATGCTTTCAAACTGAAAATGTAAGCAGAAGTATTAAAAGTTTTGACAACAAAAGACATGAAATCTTACTTTCAGACTGAAAATGTGTACTCTCGAATTAAGGCAGAAAAATTCCCCCATACAGTTGGTCTCTTCACTATGTGAGTTGTGGGTTTTCAGTTTTAAAACAGATTTGTTACTTCATTTTCACTCTTAGCAACACACTTCTTCCCCGTGTCTAGATCCTCACACAGGGGTGCCTGCAGCTGTGCGGCTGTATGCACTGTGCGTACGTGGAGCTTTTCCTTCAAGTAAGAAAAGAAAATAATTTTTGGATTTTTTTAATTTTCTAACCCTCTTAAAATTGTGGAGAAAAAAAACTATATTTTGTGTTAAAATATCTTTGACATAGTGCACATCTGTGTGAGCGCACTGTGGGGGTGGGCACATGCACGTCCTGAGCCTAAATGTTATTGATGGGTCACCCGGTTGGACGACCATATCCTCCGCACTCTTCCTGAGTGTCAAAGTCTGTGGGTAAACTGTTACATCTAGTTGAAACATTTGCCAAAAGAGTAGAAATTAATCAAACACACATTGCTTCACCTTCTCTTTCTCTTAACGTCTCAGACACATCACCTGAACCTGGGAATCTCCATTCTCCTCCCATGGATCACACCAGTAGGCTTTGCTTTCCTATCTTTATTATTTAGCATAAAATTTAAAAATAAAAAAGTCAGCTGTTTTAGTGGGCCATTATACGTGTTGGAGATATGGATATGCTCTTGCAGGTATGGTGCAGTGTAGTGTTATGCATAACCTCCGATAACATCCTGCAGGCGCTCCTGCTCACACACTACAATTTAAAACATGTGAAGTCTGTTTTTTTATTCATAGCAATTGTTTTTAATCTAATTGTTGAAATTATTCAGTTGTATCAATTGTCTGTTCTCAGACCTGAAAGTCAATCTTTATTGCCAGGGGACTATGGCAGATAACTGCCAAACTGTATTCAAATTACAGCCATTAAGTTGCATAGTGTGGACAAGCTTGTATAAATGCTTATGTTGCAAAGTACTTGATATCTACATCAATATTCCTCTCAAATATATTTGAAGTAGCAGAAAATAGTCAACGTGATCTATTTTCTGTGACTTCTCTGAATTTACTTGTCATTCTTTCAGCCTGAAACAGTGATGGTACCAATATTTCCATTTCAACATACTAAATGATGGAAATAGGCTTTATAAAATGCAAACATGGACATATATAAGAAGTATTGACCTAAGAACCTGCAGAACTGTGGATGTAGTCCAGACAATAAAACTAATTTGAACATGGTGAACAAAGGTCATTTTGAATTTGTATTAGGACTGTATAAATCAGTGATATGTCAGAAATGATGGATACAAAAGCTTGATTCTTCCACAGTAAATTAGACTACATCTAGACCAATCTGTCTTATTGCCTGGAGGTCATACTATTTGGCAAACTATGAATATAACAACTTCAAAAACTACTGTGTTCTACAAAACGGTTTTGTAAAGAAAGCATTACATTTCACATGTTTTATGGCTCGTTTATGTAGACAGATTTGATGTGCTGCCTATAAAGAATTTTATTTCTCCGTCATCTTTGTATCCTATAAGACAAAGAAAACTGAATGAGTATTTTTAGGAGGAGATTTTTTATTTCTAATCAGAGAAAGAAAGCACTATATAAAGTGTAAATATTGCTTAACCATGGAGTGCGACAGTGGGGGTGTATCAGACCCCGCTTGGCATAACATGGCTTGCTGGCATGCTGTTACATTATGGTGGTGGTGTTAATTATAAAACCACTGCCAACAACAACATACAAATCTACATATCTAGATATATATTTTGATATATATATATTGAAAAGCTGTCTCAAAGTTTTTCATATAATGTAAAACACATTTTTTCATAAAAACAACAAATTAAAATAGCGCTACATCACCATAGTAGTGCCAGGTTGGCTTCCTCTGTGTTACAGACATAGATGTCCAGCACAGTGTCAATACGGGTTTCCTAAAACTAATACTTGCATGTCTCATGCTAACATTCGGATTCAACATTTATTGTATTTATCCGGGGATAAAATGTGCCAACCATATCTCAGTCATGTTAATAATCATGTTTATTATTTATCGGCTTTCTGATTAGCCCTGAACTAACCTGTTTTAGGAGTGTGCTACGCTCCAATTTAGCGTTCATAAATCAACCTTGAGCTAAATGCCGCTTGCTCCGCGGATATTGGAATATCCAATATTCAACTTGAAACTAACTTCACTGTGGACAGTAACGCCATAAAAACACCGGGATAAAGCTTGTTTTGGTCTGTGGCCTGTAAAGATTGCAGCGAGCGACAACGCGAGACCTAAACGCCCCACATCTTACGCAGTGACGTTGGTTCCAAAACTCTATTGGCCAATAG
>NW_015115803.1:24480-30776 GCF_001443285.1 Poecilia latipinna
TTTGGAGCCACACACAAAATTAAAGTTAAATGTTCCCTTTATCTTTTTTTGAGCAGTATACTTTTTTGCATATTAATGTGTTTAATGTGTAAGGACAAGGAAAAACTAAATATATATTTATGCTTTTATTTCTTATGTCAGTTTTGGTCCTCATTTAAATTATGTGGTGTGAATTCTGGCAAAGTCAGAAATTTGATCAATTTGAGGTAGGAGGTATAGATCACTTTCTAAGGTAGCTATTTATAACTTTTGTAAATTCTGCCATCAATGAGGCATTGTCAGGTAATTTTATTTGTATAGCACATTCTCAGCAACAATTCACTTCAAAATGTTTACATGAATTAGAAGGAAATACAAACAAAACAACAAATCAAAAGCAACTTGGGGAAACAATTTCAGTCACCCTGTTTAATACTCCCATCTCTCACTTCTGATGCTTCTTGGCGCCTTGAGTGATTAAGTGATGTTGCAAAGGGTCAATGCCAAGACTAAAATATTACTTAACTGAAAGCATAATAATATCTCCATCATTCGTCCATTGTTATTTGATCTTTGTGAAGGAATAATCAGAAAATCTGATGAATGAAAATGTACCTCCCACTCCAAGTCACCATGCATTATCATTTCTCTTAGTGATCTCAGAATTGTTGTTGACTGACTGTGGATGCAATCCATAATTTGTTAGGGTTTCAAATAACTACAGCACAAGAGTTGTTGATAAAGATTGCTTTTTTAAAATAAAAGGTTTCAAGTAGTTTAGAAAAAAATATGAAACAGTTATTGTCATTATTATAGGTCAAGTATAATTATTTACAGAGATCACTTGTGCCTATTCAGTTCAGTGATATCAGCCTGCACTTGTATGCTGTTGATCATAACAGTGCATATGCCACATAAACAAATAGGTCAAAAATGCTTGTATTGTTTCATGGTTATGTAATGCAGTTTTTGTAGTTTATGTCACAAAATAAACATTTATTACTTATTGTCTTTACAGAATGACAAAGAGGCATATCTCTTTTAGACCTCCTTTGTTCTCCAAGGTTCATGTGAGCTAATTTCTGCTCAGAAATGAACTCACATTTCAATTAGACAGATATAGCTTTGGACAAGATTTGTAAGATGCTTTCTGCAATAACAGAAGGATCTAAGCATCTTCTGGATATTGTAAATGCTTACATTAATCAAATCCCAACAATTTATTTTCTCTTGTAGAAGAATGTGAGGCATTATTTAATGGTTAATACAAGTGTGCAACACTTGTATTAACCATACAGGGTGTCTGCCTCACACACTAAAACTGCAAGCTGGTTCCACAGGAGAGGAGCCTGAGAACTAAAGGATCTGCCTCCCATTCTACCCTTCCTTTACCTCCTTTTGCTCTCAGACAGAGCAAAAGGAGGTAAAGGGAGGAGCTTACCTCCTGACAAGGTCCAGCTGCTGGTTAGCAGGTTAATCTGGTTCCTAACAGTGCTCTGTTAGAAACAAATGGACCAATCAGATTTCTGATGTGCAATGGAACTGATTTTTAAGGGCTGTATATCTGAGAAGGAGAATCTTAAATTCTATTCTGGATTTAACAGGGAGCCAGTGAAGAGAAGAATAAAAATATAAATAATAACAAATGCATGGACTAGTTTTTCAGCATCAATCCTGGATAGGATATTTTTGTCAATATTTCGTAGAAGACAGAAGGATGTCCTAGAAACCAGTTTAAAATGAGATTTAAATGACATGTATTGATCTAAACACCACTGTTCTTTACTTCATGATCAGATGATTTACTAATGAGTTTCTTTTTCAATAATTCTGGTCCAAAAACAACAACTCAAATATTGAAAACGTCTGACTTGTCAGTATTTGAAATAAGAAAGTTTAGCATCTTCCAGGTTTTTACATCTTTAGGTCATGTCTGTCATCTTCTTAATGGATTGGATTCATAAGTATTTATGCATAGATATAACTGAGTATCACCAACATGACATCTGTCCGATGATTTTTCCAATTGGAAGCATATATATATATATATATATATATATATATATATATATATATATATATATAGTAAAGAGAACTGGTCCAAGCACAGAGGCCTGTGGTGCTCCTCAAGAAACCCTGGAGTGTGAAAATTTATTGTTCACATGAAAAAAATGGAATCTGTCAGATAAATAGGATTTAAACCAGTCTTGCACTGTTGTCTTGATATTTACATGTTCAAGCCATTCTAAGATAATGTTGTGGGCAACTGTGTCCAAAGCAGCACTGAGATCTAGCTAAAAGACCACAACTCAATTATTTGAGGCAAAAACAATGTAATGTATAATTTTCAGCAGTTCTGTTTCAGTGCTATCATAAGCTTAGAAATCTTATAGAAACTCTTCAAACAGGGTCATTACTGTTTCAGTGCTCACACACTTAATTAGCAACTGTTTTTAAGGATTTTAGATAGAACAGGAAGATTGGATACACACCTGTGAGGTGTTCCGAGCACATCCCACCACGAGGAGGCCTTGGGGAAGACCGAGGACACACTGGAGGGACTATGTTTCTCGGCTGACCTGGGAACTTCTTGGGATTCTCCTGGAGGAGCTGAGCTGGAACAAGTGGCTGGGGAGAGGGAAGTCCGGGAATCACCTCATTTTCTGTCATTCCTTGCTGGTTGCTCCTGTTATACTCTGTTATTTTCTGTCTTTCTTACCCATGTTCCCTGCTGTCTTTTTCATTGGATTTATGGTTTTTGTTCTGCTCTGACTTCCTTTGATTTTTGTAAATTTGTCCATCATTTTTTCATTAAATATTTTTCATTTTTCAATGTCTCTGCATTTGGGTCCACCATCAAAACACACATCATGACATTTTGAACTTTTACAAAAGAATGTTCTAAACCCAGCTCTAGCAAATGTTTAAAATACTTCAAAAGTTAAATAGAATTTAATCAAATATATATATTTTTTTTCTTCATGTGGACTAAAATAGATTTTGCTAAAACTGGTGAAATGAGTGATGTGACTGGTCAGTGTGCAATTGATTATTTTATATTAATTTATTAATTTGTCATTAAGCAGCTCAGCATTGTAGTCAATTGAACTGGTAAATTAATAATGAACACTGGACTTTACATGCAGACTTTTAGTTTTCAGTATTTCATTTCAGCTACTGAACATCTGGGCATTGTCTTTGAAGTGCATGTATCAGCATGTGTCAGAGTGCACCGAGAGCCTGCTCTCCAAAACAGATAGGAACCACTTAGTAACTTCTAGGACCTCCTTCTTCGATAAATGGTGTCGCTGTGTTTAGGGATTCTGATACAACAGAAAGAGATTATAGCAAGGTCTGTTATCATCTGTTTGTCAGCAGCTAAATGATGTGAGCTGTTAACTTTCTATTTTAAGTTTCTTGCTTGGGTGTTCTCAACAAAAGAAAAAACTGAAAAACAGAAGAGATTTTGTCATTTCTTTTGTTCTCCAGGGGCAAATCCTCTCCATTTCTCTGCATTTGTCTTTTCAAGAGGGAAACTGAGCTCAGCTTTCATGGCAATCATGAGAGCCTATCTCCTATTCAGCAGCTAAACAGTGCTCAGACATCTATGCAAGAGATGACAGCTCTCCTCTATTTGCACATCAAGAACATCACATTAATTGTACAGAGGCTCACTAAAAGCTAACAGATTGCAGGCCCTTTTATACATTTTACCAGTAAACAGTGAATGCCTTGATGACATCTAAAATGATGCACAGGTCTCAGTTTCTACCTCAACATATCCAGTCTTCTATGAATGCATAAGCCACTGGACAATGTCACAACGCTTTTGTCTTTCAGCACTGCCTTGTTTTAGAGAACAGTTTTAAATAGGGAATGAGAGGGCAACATGTGAGATGGAAACTTGCACAATCCACTCTTTTCTGGACTGTCAAATTTAAAAAGATATTGAGGTTTTAACACCACAGACAGTATTTAAACGTGCTATCACTAAGGCATCTATAAAAAGTAGCTCAATATTCCGTAACATAGGATTTTAGTGGTTGTTTTGTCATCTTAATGTTATGTCCTGGGTTGTTTTGAGTTGTTTGGGGGTTTGATTTATTAATTCCTTTTTCATTATTATTGTGTTCCTTTGTCTCTTTCTTTGATTAGATCAGCTTTGTTTCTGTTTTTACTTTAGTTGAACTCTTTCTTATTAACTCCAGATTTTCTTGTGTCTAGTTAATCTTTGTAACTAGTTTAATTATGTTCTTTATCTCTACTCATTCTTTTGTTAGATTTATTTCCTAGTCCCCTGTGTACATTCCCCCATTCCCTGTGCCACTTTCTCTGTCTCTTCTCAGCCTGTCGTCTGCTCTCACGCCTGCAGTGCAGTCAGTTAGCCAATCAGCCCATGTCCATTGTTCCACATTCAGTCTCCCAGTATTTAAATACTTCTGCTTCTCTCACTCTTTGCTGGTTATTCCTGTTAAATCTAGTTTAAGTCAGTATTATAACACATGAATCTGACAATGGATTCATTCATGTTACTCTTTTTTGTTCCACAACTTATCAATATTTATACAGAGCAAACATGACAACTGATCAAGATTTAATATAAGAACATTTTGCAGTATCTGGGAAGTATGTGGATAAAATGTTGACCACAAATGTAAATGACTTACTGATAACTTAGAAGGCACAAGACGTATATTGTCTTTAATTAGTTTTACTTATGGTTAACTTCATGTTTTAGTTGTGATGCTTTTGTTTTGAAGGGGCAATTTCATATTTACGTACATAAATGACGTAAATATGTACTTGTTTTGAATGGTGTGATTTAAACTGGGCATTTGTTTAATTACATGCCAAAAATAAAGTTAATTTACATTTTAAACATCATGTTAAGTTAAGCTAAAATTAATCAGTAAAGTATGCTGCAACTAATATGGCTTACCTTAATTACAATACATTTTTCTTTATCTGTCTTTTTCTAACAGAGTTCTGTGAAGAAGATTTTAAGTTATAATATTTCTTAAGAAAGAAACTCTTTGGCTCGATCTCCTTCGATCCCAGGTTCTCCCGGCGGGCCGCGTGTAGCCACAAGGAAGACAAGAGTGAGTGCAGACGTCACAGAATTGCAGAATTTAATCCAATAGAAGACAATGCATAAAATTACAACAGAAACTGTACAACAACAGAGACATACATTCATTTACCTGACATAAATGGAAAGAAGAAGAAAGAAAGAAAAGCAAAGACGTCTTTGGAGAATTGCGAGAGCAAATCTAATTTGTTACTTCTGTGTAGAAAGTTTTATAGTAAAAGGCATATTCTTATCTTTAATTTATTCAAATAAGGCATATCTTTGCTCATCCAACCAGGAGCTATCTCTGACCCTCTCTCTAAAGCCAGGAACTCCTGCTGTTTTATGGCTTTTCACAGATGAGTGTGAAAGTTGGAACTTCTACTTATTGTTTTCCCACACAGACAAATGGCAGTTCAAAAGATCTTAGCAAACCATTTGCTTTAACTACAGGTAACATAAAGGTCAATAGGCCAGAATAAGTTACTGATTTTAAAACTATAATTAGGCTATTTCAATCAAGACATGTTAAGTTTCAAAACTAGCATATTTTAAATTTATTTTCTTACCAGCTCGTATGGGTAATTTTAAAATTAGTTATGGTATTTTCAAACATTATAATGTTATTATGATAGTACATGCAGAGTGATTAAAAAAGACCAAAACAGACAAATAAGAAAACACAATCATGGACAATCATGTTTCTGATCGACGCGAGCGCTGACTGAATAAATTATGTTCTAGGCTTAACTAAGCATGGCTGTTGGCCTGGTTGTTGCTTTTGTGTATCCGAATTGACGCTTAATTGGGCGAGGATATCTGGAAAATCCTGGCCACAACCTCAGTTGTGGTTTGCTTTCACACTGTCAAACAATTCAAACCATTTGAGAATCCTGTTCCCCCCTCACCTTTGGTGGTGCTGCACCAGGAACCACTGAGGAAACAACATAAACTTCAGAAAGAGATGGGCACAACTTCCTTCTTCAAACAAAAATAGTGGCATCAGATTTTAGTGGTTATTGGATTTCTATTTTGTCTTTGGCAAAGACCACAAATCATTTCCCCTGTTAGTGCCAGTCTCGCATGTTTCTTGTGGTTACATTCACCCAGAATGCTTTGCACTATAATTAGCTTCCTGCTTTTGAAGTATTTTCCGGTCCAGTTGGCCTTCACATATACATTCAAACCACAGTAGAGTTCACTTCAACTGAACTGAGACCTAGGTTTTTAGACGAAACAGAAGTTGCTT
>NW_015115803.1:35977-46064 GCF_001443285.1 Poecilia latipinna
CAGCTCCGCACCTCTCTTCACCCGAGTGTCCAAGACATACGGCCGCAGATCCGATGAAACGATCGCAAAATCGATCATCGAACTGCGGCCTAGAGGGTCCTGGTGCCAAGTGCACATATGGACACCCTTATGCCTGAACATGGTGTTTGTGATGGACAATCTGTGAAGAGCACAGAAGTCCAACAGCAGAACACCACTCGAGTTCAGATTGGGGGGGCCGTTCCTCCCAACCACGCCCCTCCAGGTCTCACTGTCATTGCCCACGTGAGCGTTGAAGTCCCCCAGTAGAACAAGGGAGTCCCCAGGAGGAGCACCCTCCAGTACCCCCTCTAAGGACTCCAAGAAGTGTGGGTAATCTGAACTGCTGTTCGGCCCGTAAGCACAGACAACAATGAGAACCCGTCCCCCCACCCGTAGGCGGAGGGAGGCTACCCTCTCATTCACCGGGATAAACCCCAACGTACAGGCGCCAAGATGAGGGGCAACAAGTATGCCCACTCCTGCCCGGCGCCTCTCACCTTGGGCAACTCCAGAGTAAAAGTACGTCCAGCCCCTCTCAAGGAGACTGGTTCCAGAACCAGAGCCATGCGTCGAGGTGAGGCCGACTATTTCTAGCCGGAACCTCTCAGCCTCGCACACTAGCTCCGGTTCCTTCCCCACCAGAGAGGTGACGTTCCACGTCCCGAGAGCCAGCTTCTGCAGCTGAGGATCAGACCGCCAGGGTCCCCTCCCTCGGCTGCCGCCCGTAGCACATTGCAACCAACCCCTTTGGCCCCTCCGACAGGTGGTGAGCCCATCGGAAGGGGGACTCATGTCTCCTCTTCGGGCTGAGCCCGGCCAGGCTCCGTGGGTAAACGCCCAGCCACCAGGCGCTCGCCATCGTGCCCCACCTCCAGGCCTGGCTCTCCAGAGGGGGGCCGCGGTGACCCGCGTCCGGGCGAGGGAACATGAACAGAACACCAGATCCAAAGTTGTGACTCATCATAGGGGTCTTCAGGCTGCACTTTGTCTGGTTCCTCACCTAGAACCTGTCTGCCTTGGGTGTCCCTACCAGGGGCATAAAGCCCCAGACAGCATAGCTCCTAGGACCATTGGGACACTCAAACCCCTCCACTACGATAAGGTGGCAGCCCAAGGAGTTTCTAGCTGTGCAATTCAGCTAGAAACTCATTTGTTGTAAAACAAGCTGTCCAACCTTTGTAATATTTTTAAAATGAGAGTTGAACTATTCAATTAATACTCTTTATTATGGAGTGAAAGCTTCTTTAATCACGATGGAGATATCTTTTGCTGAACATTTCTGTTCAGTTTTTATTGAGCAGAAAACGGCGACAGGTGATAACAGCAACAGCTGTTCGCAACCTAGCAACCGAAATCAACAAAAGGCAAGATAGTGACAAAAGAAAGAACTATATCCTGTTAAGCATTGTTCAAAATAAAAGACTTCCTATCTCCAAATAAATAATGCTTAGCACTTAAATATGTTTCACTTCACCTTTTGTAATTACATACAATCATGTTAAATTCAGCGAATATAAATAATCATGTAAATTATGCTTAACATATAGTTGTAAATAAGTCACTTATCATGCAAATTATACTTCAATATATAAGTGTAAAGACGTCACAACACCCTTTGCTGTAGAAATCACGTTATTCATGCTCTTGGGTCTTTAAGTGTTTTTCACATAGTAAAAACACTTAAAATTTTAAAGTCCAGTTAAAATTTTGCATCTAAATAATTAGAATACCATCAATAATGAATATATTATGTTATTGTTATATGCAATTGTGTCCTATTATTCTGATTCCAAGACTTCATCCTCTGTGCAATCAATTGCCTTTTCTTGTATTCTGCTTAACTGTGTTTTAAACAAAGAGGGAGCTTTGATTAAATATGTCTGTGGTTGGCTCATGTTAGCTGTGCCTGGTGGATACATATTGTCTATGGTGTTTCATGAAGTCATGAGTGAAATGTTATAGCTGATCAAATGAGTAGTTGCAGTCATATGTCCACAACTTTTGAATGATTATGATCAGAGCAAACAATTTTACAAGCTGACATAAAATAATGCCTAATATATATACTGCTCAAAAAAATAAAGGGAACATTTCACTTTAATTTTGTGTGTGGCTCCAAATCCAGGCCTCCATTGGTTAATAAATTTGATTTCCATTGATGATTGTTGTGTGATTTTGTTGTCAGCACATTCAACTTTGTACAGAACAAAGTATTCAATGAGAATATTTCATTCATTCAGATCTAGGATGTGTTATTTGAGTGTTCCCTTTATTTTTTTTGAACAGTGTACATTGCTGAAGTCATGGTTGATTAATTCATTTTAAATAAAAGTTTGGAAACATTGGACCAAACATTTTTTAAGAAAGAGAACAGATGACCAGTAACAGCTAAGCACTCTGGGATTTATGCACATTAAATGATAACTTTATTCATTTTCTTTCAGGATCCCAGGTTGTTTGTTTGTTTTGTACTTTGATTTCTTTTTAGCTTCATTATTATTTTGCATTTCTTTCTTATTTTGTTTAGGATGGTCTTGTCCCTGTTTTCATTTAATTAGTGTTTTTAACTATGTTTATTTCTTATAGTTATTCTTGTTTACTCTAGTTTTATTAGGTTTCTTTAGGCTAGTTATTCTTCAGTGTTAGATACATTTCTGCTCTCCTGTGTACTCTCCTTCAGCCCCTGTGCCACTTTCTCTCTCTCTCTCTCTCTCCTCAGTCTGCCTCCTGCTCCCTTCACTCACACCTGCAACCAGATAGCTCATCAGCCCAGGTCTTTTGTTCAGCAGTCAACCTCCTCAGTATTTAAGCTTAGCATTCTCAGACGTACCTTGCCAGATCTTCTCGTCTTCTCCTGTCTGTTCCCTGTTGTCACCCCTCAGATTTCATAGCTGTGTGCCTTTTGGATTTTTTCTGTAAGTTTCTTCATCTTTTTTTATTAAAATCACAAAAAACTCAACTCACTGCTCCACGCCCACTGCATTTGGGTCCTCTCAACAACACTCAACATGACATTTTGATGGGCAAAGCAAAGATGAAGGAAGGTAGGGCACTGGCTGGAAACACCAAATGTCAAATGTAATAAGTCTCAGTGTGACTCTGCACTGCAGTGACTGTCAGTTTAAGATCTGTTTCCAGGCAACAGACTATTATTTTAGTCTCTGGATAGACGCTTGAGGATGATGTGTCCAAAAAAGCTTTACCTTTCTGCATACAGCAGCCTTTGTTACTCTCATTCTTTAAAGCAAAGCTGCTTGGCTACTGGTCATCTGTTTTCCTTTGTGAAAAAAAATGTCTTAGTTATCAACATGCTGTAAGTGGTTATATGGGTTAACATAAGAAGTCTGAGTCCCAGGGGTATTCACTGCACACAGTTATTTGATTTGCTCCTGCAGCCACAGCTTAGTCCTGACTAAGTGCTGTGCAGAGGCATATGGCCAGGCTTGTGCGGGCCTAATTACAGACATTATCTCATTTGCTATTGTAAGGGACTGTTGTGCCATCTTCCACTTATTTAATTAGTCTTTTCACATGTTGGATGTGGGCAGCTTAGGAGGAAAATGTGACATATGGAAAGAAAAATGTACACTTTGGAGTTCTGGTTGGATATTTAAATAATTGAAGCCTTTTTTTCTTGCTACAAATTAATTTGTCAAACAATTAGCTGTCCTTTTTTACATTTGGTGGCATTAATCAAACAATACTCTGAAACATTCTTTACATTGCCAGTCTACTGTCTTTTCCCATTTAACTTGATGGCTTAAAAGAGCCTCCTACTCCTGGCTTCCACTCCACTTGATCACCTCATTTGCATTTTATATTGGTAAATCAAATTAAGCACCGGCAGCTTTTAACATGATTGACTGCAGCCAGGGCTGCTCAGATGGGACTTATTCTGCACAGAAAATTAGACCATTTAATGTGCAGAGCAGAGAGCTTGGCTCCCCTCACATTCAGCAAATCACATTCACTCAGCTAATTAAAATGATTTTTTCCTTCTTTTTGTCGGTGTTTGCCAAAGGGCTTTGATAGATTTCCCCACCTGCTATTTTACTGTACATCTAATTTTCCTACTCTCTCTCCACCATTGACCTCTCCACACTGATTCTGCTATTCTCTGGCTGACACATTATTTCTGTTTAGCTATATTCTATATCACATACATAGGAAACATTCTTAAACTTAAGGTTTAAGAATTATTTAACTTCAACAATGTTATTTTGAAACAACTAAAATTGTGCTTAAAGTATTTTAATTGTAGTTGAATTATAGAAAATCATAATTTGAAGTGTAGTATGTGGTGAAGTGGAAGAACTGCAAGTATATTCTGTACACTTAAAATATCTTTACAATGTATTTTAAAAATAAAAGTATTATATACATTTTAAATATTAGTACTGTGATTTTTTTTTTTTTTTTTACAGTAACCAATTAAACTTTTGGCTTATTATGATTGGTAATGAAGTACACTTCACTGCTATCCAACTTTGTACATGATATGATTCACTATAGTACTGCAAACGTATCCGCCTTCAGTATACAGAAGGATGAATTACATAAGGGACTACTCAACACACTTTAAAAGGTGAAAAAAATACTTTGTATATTCACATTTTTATATACAATATGCTTTCACACAATACAAACTGTCAATATATTAAAAGTTTACAGACTAATATAGAAAAATTAGCACAATAAAAACAAAACTTGAGAAAATGTGGAAAATATTTCACCAAGAACAGAATATACACTGCTCAAAAAAATAAAGGGAACACTCAAATAATAGATCTGAATGAATGAAATATTCTCATTGAATACTTTGTTCTGTACAAAGTTGAATGTGCTGACAACAAAATCACACAAATCATCAATGGAAATCAAATTTATTAACCAATGGAAGCCTGGATTTGGAGCCACACACAAAATTAAAGTGAAATGTTCCCTTTATTTTTTTGAGCAGTATAGTTTTAATTCAATGTCACAGTACTGTATTACTCTAGACCAGGGGTGCCCAAAGTCGGTACTCGAGGGCCAGCATCCTTGATCCAGCTGCGCTAAACCAGGGAGAGAACTAAAACATGCAGGATGCTGCCCCTCGAGGACCGACTTTGGACACCCTTGTTCTAGACAAACTGACATTTCTCATCTTAAGAACAGTGAGGATCAATGGCAGAACATTCCCGTTCACTGCACATACAAAAACACAACCCCATTGATCTTATTGACGTTTGAGTCTGCTGTTGGGTCTAGATGCTACTTTATATGATTAATTTGACAAGTTATTTATGCATTGTTACTGCTAAACCAAAATGTTTAGCCATGGGGAAATGGGATGATCTCGAGTTACCTCGACAACGACATTTTACAGAAACCTACAAAAATGAATAAAACAATAGAACAATTAAACACAAAGTACCATACTTGTATTTTAAAGAGTACAAAAAACAGCTTCGAAAAAAGTATGACTTACAATTTTAGGATGTTATGGACTCACTATGTATGTGGCATCATCAGAACTGGTGTGGTGATCATGCAGGGTGAAAAAACATTTCTGAGTGCCTTCTTTGCCTGTATGTATGGTAAAAGTAGAATATATAGTCACCAATATCATAAAGTCAGTGGATGATGGCCTTAACTTTTAAGAGTGGACTTAAGGGAGACAAATTTAAAGTTATACATCCATTATCCAACAAGTTTATCCATGCAGGGTTTTGAGGGGGGCTAGTACCCATCTCCAACAGTCAACCCCAGATAAGAGGCAGGGTTCATCCTGGGCAGGTCACCAGACCATAGCAGCAATGAGTGCACAAAAGAGAAATGGTTAAGAAGGGAATAAATTCTGTTTAATTATTTTCAAATCAAGACATGTTTATTAAGCACTTTGTACTGTTAAAAACACACAAGTGTCTTCTGTTAAAATGTAACCAGGAAAAAAAAAAAAAAAAAAAAAAAACACCCTGAAAAAATTGGGGGGACGGTTATCCTTAAAACTGGTATGGCCCTGGATGTTGTGGAGCCAGGGCCATTTTCTGAGACGGTGAAAACTTTAGGTTTAGTTATACCTGATCCCTGGCTTGATTTGCTTAGACTGCAAAAATGTGCTGAAGAATAAAAACGAGTTACAATTACAGCTTCACAATATCAGTCTCTTTAACATACTGACCTTAATTAAAATCAGGTTAATTTATGAAGAAAACTATATTATGTGGCAAAACACAGAGCCATTTAACTTGAATTGACATTAAGTTGAGTGATTGTTTTAATAATCACAATAAAATTGATGAAATATCTTTCTGAAACAAACATAAGTTTGTTTATACACTCCTGACCAAAATCTTAAGACCAGTCAAAAAATTGCAAGAATTTGCATTTTGCACTATTGGCTCTTAAGAAGGTTCTAAGTAGAGCTTCACAATGTTAAAAGAAAAAATCAGTACAAGAGACAAGAACTTTTGAGCAGGGAATTTTCTGAAAACTGCAGTTACACTCAAACATGATTTTTTCAGCTGATCAAAAGTTTAAGACCATAGTCTTTAAAAGCCAAAAGCTGTGCAAAAATCTGGATTCATGTCAGTTTCTGCTAAGTCTTTACACTGTCAAGACCTCCTGATGGCAAAAGCAAAAAAGCTCACCGACTTTGAATGTGGTAAGATTGTTGAGCTGCATTAGCAAGGCCTCTCACAACGTGCCATCGCTGCTGAGGTTGGACACAGTGAGACAGTCATTTAGCATTTTTTAAATGATCCTGAGGGTTATGGAACAAAAAAGTCAAGTGGTAGACCCAAAAAAAATTCACCAGCTCTGAGCCGCAGGATCCGATTGGTTGTCCGTCAAGACGCGGGATGATCCTCTACCCAAATTAAGGCCATTACTGGTGCTGACTGCAGCCCAATAACCATCAGACGGCATCTGCGAGAGAAGGGCTTCAGAAACTTTTGATCAGCTGAAAAAATCATGTTTGAGTGTAAATGCAGTTTTCAATTAATTACCTGCTCAAAAGTTCTTGTCTCTTGCACTGATTTTTTCCTTTAACATTGTGAAGCTCTACTTAGAACCTTCTTAAGACCGGTAGTGCAAAATGCAAATTCTTGCAATTTTTTGACTGGTCTTAAGATTTTGATCAGGAGTGTATAGGTACTGCACTGTTATAATTAAATGAAGATAATTAGCATTGTTAAGCAAACTTGCCACTAGCTAGCAACACATTTTATGTCCATCCAGTTATTTTCTTGTTGTGCATTCATGTAACTCGGAGTAGGTCACTAGCTTGAATTTATCAAAAGTACTAACTATTATTAAGGTGCTCTCTACTTTTAAAGCAATATCGTGCAAATAAATAATGGAGAATTTGAAGAGCATTTCTTCTCCTTCCTGCTGAAACTGTTCTTCTTCAATTAGAGTTATGACAGTTCTCAAAATGCGTGAAGGTGTCCATTACCACCACCATCTGATATGAAGTGTGAACTGGAGCTAATACCCTTCACTAATAGAATTGACATCTAAAAATGAATTCTGTGGGTTGACATCTTCTCTGTTGAAGAACTGAGGAAAAACAGATTATATTAGAGGAATGTAAAACTGAAGATGCCTTCTGTCATGATATATGAAATGGTTGATGTTGGACCCAAAAGCAGAGATGGAGGTAACCATTGATTTTGGAGGTTAAATGAAACGATACAAGTTACAAAAATCACAGGGAGCCAAGGCAAAAACATAAACCAAAAAATCTATTGAAGAAAACTGAGGGGTCAAGAGGCGAACATGAGGTGGAACAAGGAAGTGACTAGAGTAGATGAAAGGATTCAGCAAGTAGTGAGTGAGAAAGAGAGGCTTCAATGAGGTTTAAATGAAGAGGCTGAATACTGTACAAAAGACCTGGGCTGATGAGCAAACTGACTCCAGCTGTAACTGAAGGAAGCAGGAGACAAACGAAGGAGAGGGAGAAAAAGTGGCACAGGGGGCAAGGGAAAGAACACAGGGGAACAGGAAATATTTCTAATGCTAAAGAATAACTGGATTAAAGAAACCTACCATAATAAAACTAGAGTAACAAAGAATAAACAATAAATAAACATAAATAGAAACATTAAAAAGAACTGAACTGAAGGAAAACAGGAATAAGACAAATCTAATCAAAATAAGAAACTAACACAAAGTAATAATGAAACTACAATGAAGTCAAACTACAAAATAATCTAACAATTTGGGATCCTGACACCTTCTAAGGTTTTAAGGACAAAATTGACACAACACTGTTTTTGTTGTAGAACCACTAATCCACTAATTCCACTAATCTGTAAATGTTTGTTTTGAGGCATGAACAAGTTATTAAATTTGTTAAGCATTACTTTAAGTTCCATTATAAGGATTTTCATTTTTTTTATTGTTTTGCCATTCTAAATATTTTTTAAGGTCAACTTTGTTAGAATATAAAGGCCGAAAGTGTTTTACTGAAATATAATTGGATACTATAATTAGAAATATTATTGAAAAGTATTTATTTTGAGATGTATTAAGGTTTACGAAAACGTACATAAAACCTCTGAAAGTACAATTTGAGAATAATGAAGCCTAGACGTAAATTCAAGCCGGGGAGATTCTCTCCAGCCTACCTGCATCATCCAATTGCCATACTTCTCCCGCAGCCAACCCGCACCAAGTCGTTTCTTTGCCTCAGCCAGTCTTCACTCAAGAACCTTTTTATAAGGCCAAACAACCATGAATCCACCTGAAGCTGTGCTTCAAGTAAACTTATGTGCTTTAATCATGTCAGACTTTGACTCAGATGACCCAAGAACCCAGTTCTTTTGCTTCCTGGCACCTCGTGCTGCAGTGCCTGTTTGTCCTCTTGGTCCTGGCCTACGTCCCCCCGGCCCACCTGAGGCACCCTTTTTTGGTGGGGAAGACTACCCTGAGCCTTGCCCCGAGCTGTTCATCCAAACTTGCAACGATTCTGAGCATGCATGTCTTCTGCCAAATAACTTCAAGTCAGATAAAACTCTCACTGCTGCTCTTTCTCTATGAGAGCCTCTCAAGATTGAATTATTTGTAATATATTTTTAAAGTGTACATCTAAAAGATAGATTTTTACAAATGCATGCAAAGGGTATTTTTAAAAGGATTATCCAATTTTAGTAATGTATTTAATTAGAATATCTATATTTTAAAGTATAACTTTAGAAAGTGTACCAATATACATTTTTAAAAAGAGCATTGGAAGCATGTTTATTAAAATGTATTTATTTTACATTCTTAATATAATAAGTATTTCCACTTGATAACATACTAAATGTATTTCAGAAAAATACAGTATACTTAAATGTAATATTTTTCACAAGTGCTTAGATGACTGCCATAAGCAAAATCGCACATCACTCATCTCTAATTTGTTTTTTTCCATTTTGGTGTTCATCATTAGGGTAGGTTTCTCCTGGTTTTGACAAATTTCTGGTTTTTGTCTGTGTCACATTTGGCCTTTGAAAAATCATAAAACTCTTGGGATTCATGTTGTGTTGAGATGTGCAGCATGTAAATGTTTTATTTTTCCTTACTCTTCAATCATGACCACTATCCTGTGTACTACAGCACAGAATCATAATAGACAGAGTTGCTGTTTTTGCTCTTCATAATTTCATAACTTTATAGTTTTAGTCTTTATATGACCAGGAGAATATGGGCCCTTCTTTTGCTTGATATTTTTTGCTGACCATCAGTTATACCTGTATCTATAACTGATGGTCAATTAAGTTGTAAATATTTAATCCGAAACTGTTATCGGTTGCTTTTTGGCAATACTCAGTGGTGGGAGGGAATGAGTAAGTGAAAAAGATTTACTTGTGCTTGTCAAAGTGCAAATCACTTATAGTGAAGTACAAATACTTTGTTACTGTACATAAGTACATTTTCGCATATCTGTGCTTTACTTAATTGTGGGTACTTTTGAGTTTTATTCCACTCCATTTGACATTAAATATATGTACTTTCTACTCCACTACTTTTCTATAATATGTTGCGTTACATACTCCATTCAAATCATATTGTGTTTTTTATTTATTTTCTTTTTTTT
>NW_015115803.1:46168-51899 GCF_001443285.1 Poecilia latipinna
ATAATTAGCATTGTTAAGCAAACTTGCCACTAGCTAGCAACACATTTTATGTCCATCCAGTTATTTTCTTGTTGTGCATTCATGTAACTCGGAGTAGGTCACTAGCTTGAATTTATCAAAAGTACTAACTATTATTAAGGTGCTCTCTACTTTTAAAGCAATATCGTGCAAATAAATAATGGAGAATTTGAAGAGCATTTCTTCTCCTTCCTGCTGAAACTGTTCTTCTTCAATTAGAGTTATGACAGTTCTCAAAATGCGTGAAGGTGTCCATTACCACCACCATCTGATATGAAGTGTGAACTGGAGCTAATACCCTTCACTAATAGAATTGACATCTAAAAATGAATTCTGTGGGTTGACATCTTCTCTGTTGAAGAACTGAGGAAAAACAGATTATATTAGAGGAATGTAAAACTGAAGATGCCTTCTGTCATGATATATGAAATGGTTGATGTTGGACCCAAAAGCAGAGATGGAGGTAACCATTGATTTTGGAGGTTAAATGAAACGATACAAGTTACAAAAATCACAGGGAGCCAAGGCAAAAACATAAACCAAAAAATCTATTGAAGAAAACTGAGGGGTCAAGAGGCGAACATGAGGTGGAACAAGGAAGTGACTAGAGTAGATGAAAGGATTCAGCAAGTAGTGAGTGAGAAAGAGAGGCTTCAATGAGGTTTAAATGAAGAGGCTGAATACTGTACAAAAGACCTGGGCTGATGAGCAAACTGACTCCAGCTGTAACTGAAGGAAGCAGGAGACAAACGAAGGAGAGGGAGAAAAAGTGGCACAGGGGGCAAGGGAAAGAACACAGGGGAACAGGAAATATTTCTAATGCTAAAGAATAACTGGATTAAAGAAACCTACCATAATAAAACTAGAGTAACAAAGAATAAACAATAAATAAACATAAATAGAAACATTAAAAAGAACTGAACTGAAGGAAAACAGGAATAAGACAAATCTAATCAAAATAAGAAACTAACACAAAGTAATAATGAAACTACAATGAAGTCAAACTACAAAATAATCTAACAATTTGGGATCCTGACACCTTCTAAGGTTTTAAGGACAAAATTGACACAACACTGTTTTTGTTGTAGAACCACTAATCCACTAATTCCACTAATCTGTAAATGTTTGTTTTGAGGCATGAACAAGTTATTAAATTTGTTAAGCATTACTTTAAGTTCCATTATAAGGATTTTCATTTTTTTTATTGTTTTGCCATTCTAAATATTTTTTAAGGTCAACTTTGTTAGAATATAAAGGCCGAAAGTGTTTTACTGAAATATAATTGGATACTATAATTAGAAATATTATTGAAAAGTATTTATTTTGAGATGTATTAAGGTTTACGAAAACGTACATAAAACCTCTGAAAGTACAATTTGAGAATAATGAAGCCTAGACGTAAATTCAAGCCGGGGAGATTCTCTCCAGCCTACCTGCATCATCCAATTGCCATACTTCTCCCGCAGCCAACCCGCACCAAGTCGTTTCTTTGCCTCAGCCAGTCTTCACTCAAGAACCTTTTTATAAGGCCAAACAACCATGAATCCACCTGAAGCTGTGCTTCAAGTAAACTTATGTGCTTTAATCATGTCAGACTTTGACTCAGATGACCCAAGAACCCAGTTCTTTTGCTTCCTGGCACCTCGTGCTGCAGTGCCTGTTTGTCCTCTTGGTCCTGGCCTACGTCCCCCCGGCCCACCTGAGGCACCCTTTTTTGGTGGGGAAGACTACCCTGAGCCTTGCCCCGAGCTGTTCATCCAAACTTGCAACGATTCTGAGCATGCATGTCTTCTGCCAAATAACTTCAAGTCAGATAAAACTCTCACTGCTGCTCTTTCTCTATGAGAGCCTCTCAAGATTGAATTATTTGTAATATATTTTTAAAGTGTACATCTAAAAGATAGATTTTTACAAATGCATGCAAAGGGTATTTTTAAAAGGATTATCCAATTTTAGTAATGTATTTAATTAGAATATCTATATTTTAAAGTATAACTTTAGAAAGTGTACCAATATACATTTTTAAAAAGAGCATTGGAAGCATGTTTATTAAAATGTATTTATTTTACATTCTTAATATAATAAGTATTTCCACTTGATAACATACTAAATGTATTTCAGAAAAATACAGTATACTTAAATGTAATATTTTTCACAAGTGCTTAGATGACTGCCATAAGCAAAATCGCACATCACTCATCTCTAATTTGTTTTTTTCCATTTTGGTGTTCATCATTAGGGTAGGTTTCTCCTGGTTTTGACAAATTTCTGGTTTTTGTCTGTGTCACATTTGGCCTTTGAAAAATCATAAAACTCTTGGGATTCATGTTGTGTTGAGATGTGCAGCATGTAAATGTTTTATTTTTCCTTACTCTTCAATCATGACCACTATCCTGTGTACTACAGCACAGAATCATAATAGACAGAGTTGCTGTTTTTGCTCTTCATAATTTCATAACTTTATAGTTTTAGTCTTTATATGACCAGGAGAATATGGGCCCTTCTTTTGCTTGATATTTTTTGCTGACCATCAGTTATACCTGTATCTATAACTGATGGTCAATTAAGTTGTAAATATTTAATCCGAAACTGTTATCGGTTGCTTTTTGGCAATACTCAGTGGTGGGAGGGAATGAGTAAGTGAAAAAGATTTACTTGTGCTTGTCAAAGTGCAAATCACTACAAGTGTAAATCACTTATAGTGAAGTACAAATACTTTGTTACTGTACATAAGTACATTTTCGCATATCTGTGCTTTACTTAATTGTGGGTACTTTTGAGTTTTATTCCACTCCATTTGACATTAAATATATGTACTTTCTACTCCACTACTTTTCTATAATATGTTGCGTTACATACTCCATTCAAATCATATTGTGTTTTTTATTTATTTTCTTTTTTTTATGAGTTTGAAAGTAATTAACGACTTATTTGAAGTATCAGGTTCAAAAACAACTCTATGTGGATCAGCACCTGGGTCCAAGTTTTGAGAATAGTGTTCGGAAATTAAGTATTTTCTGGAAACCCATTACAAGGTTGAATATACAATATATTTTAACTGTGATGAAACACTGGTGTTCAAATGATCAGTGTTTATTCTTTTAGATAAAAATAGAGACAAGATTTGACATTGTAGGCATTAAAAATACTGGTTAACCATATATAGACAATAAAAACTTTATTGGAAAACACTACTAACACAAGGAACAGATCACCGATTTCTAAAAAGGGGGGAAATGGTTTTAAAGCTACCTGTGTAAAAATATAAAAAACAATATTGAAATGCTTAAATATTTTAAAAGAAAGTTATGTGTTGCTGAAATGGAAGCAGAAGAAAAATGCTGTACTATGGGGAATATTCCCACTGGAAATAATAGGTGCAGCACACTGCCGACACCAGGCACTTCCCTGGAACACAACAGTCAGCTTAATTGCAGCTTTTAGGATCATTACTGCTCCCATGTGACTGTCAAAATGGACAAGGCTGGTGGGCCTTTGACAAACAGGCAACCACCACCCACCGTTCTGCAGTCACAAGGGGCAGACTCGTAACTAGGAGAAAAATACCTTTCTTGTTTGTTGTCCTCCCTTGCCTTTAAACCAGACAGAAAAAATGCCACAGAATCCATTTTAGAAAACAGAATCTCGTCGCTATACATTTTGTTGACTTACAAAGTCTTTTTAATAATATGTGTGTCATTGTAATTTGGGTCTACATTGCTACATTTAGATAAATACAAATATGCTAAAAGATTCAATGTTCTAATGTTTGTCCTCTAATATATCTCAATGTGTGTGCACGATGGAGCCTTTCCTCTCTGTTTTACTTTCCTGACCTTTGCAGATTTGAGTTGTCATGGCTGCGAATGGCTCATTGCATATCTGCTAATAGAGGAACCCATTCATCGTTCAAGAGCTTGAGGGAAGTGGCTCACCAAGAGCCTTGGCCTCGTCTCTACAATCATCCAATGAGGTCTTTCTGTTAGCACTATTCCTTACAGTGCAGAGTATAATGTGAAGTACTCTTTGTCTGAAAACCCAGTCAGAAGTCTTAACTCGTCAAAATTCTGACACTAATACAAGACTTTATCCTATAGAGCAATCTGTTGGATGGAGCAGCATATATTTATTTAGCATGACATTAGGATAGTTTTCCTAACTTAGATTTTTCTTCAAAGATTTTTTTTTATGAAAATGTTCAATATTTTCTTCTGTTACATGGTTTTATTGTTTTCTTTAAACCCACATAAATCCTTATATAAGCCTTAATGTGAGGCATAGTTTTATGCTAACTGTATGAATTTCCTAGGAATTTTTTTCATTTTTTTTTACAAGAAAATGATGTATTCCCCTGTATTTGAGTCATGTTGGACATGATTTTCTTTTTTGACAAATCTTGAATGTTTTAAAGCATTTTTTCCTTATAAAATCAAAGTGAACTAATTTTTGTTCATATACAATAACGGCAAGAAAAACTTACTTGAATCCTATCTTTCATATGACACTTCTAAGCTTCATTTTTATAGTTTTAGTTCATAATAGCAGAGATGTAGAAAAAAAAATCTCTGTATAAAGGGGGTTGTGAGCAGAGTCAATTTCCATGTGTGATATGCATACTAGATAAGAGCCTTTTCAATGATTTTTCCAGTCAAGCTTGTTTTGGTTTCACATGTGTTTGTGCCAATTTCAGTGGTGACCCTGAGCATTCAAATACAGACGATGAAATGCTGAAGGTCAAAACTCTTAGGTGTTGTGCTATTCTGAGTGCTTTAAAGCCAAGTGTGTTATCGTTTTCACTCAGAGGAATGCTATGGTAGTTGCAGAGGATGAAGGTTAGCAGACAGCACAGCACATCAAGTGCTTTAGAGCCATACTTGATTTGTTTTGTAACACCAGCCCTTTTCTTTGTTTTGCATATTCACAAAGACACAGTGCAGTGGGGTTTTTGTGTTTAATCAGTTAGATTTAGTTTTTGCAACTCAAACTTACTTTTCCTACAATTTACATTTTTCCAACAAAAAAATATTTTGAGCAGTATGATGTTGCCTAACAGTTATTTTATGCTTTCAACACAACAGGCAAATAAAATACCGTCATTCAACTGTCAATGGAGAGCAGTATCAAATACTGTTAGGTGTTTGCAATATACAAATAAAATTTAAAAATACTTTTAAAGAAATCTTAGTTTTTGTTAAATTTCAGGGAATCATCTGACTTGATGTAGAAGAGAAGTCATTTACATTATTTACTCATTTGCAGGCCAGATCGTTTTCCTTATTAATTTAATTATTCATGAAGCTTTTTTGAGATGAGTGCTGGAAAAAAGTTTATTAAAATCATTTTAAGTTATCAGTTAATCAATTGCTTTTGCTGATTCTATTGATTTGATTTATCATTTCCTTATTCCATTTATGTTTCCAGACAGTCTAGATGTCACAACTAGTTTAACTTGCACGTTAATATTGATTGAGGTCAGAATGTTTATGCACATTCCCTGTTCTACAGCCCTTCCCCATTGTTTCTATGTAGTTTGTGCAGGGTTGCAAAAACATACACCTTACAGATTAACAGATGTAAAGCGGATTTAAGCGAGATTATTTCCTTTGTCAGAGAATGCTCTGACCTATCAATTGTGTAACTCATTAATTTTTTCCTTGATGGCATGTAAATGCAGATCTAAAAGAGACTCTCTAACTCTTATGAGATTTGTCTT
>NW_015115803.1:56466-57059 GCF_001443285.1 Poecilia latipinna
ATTCCCCAAGAAAATTAGGTAAGTCGTTTTTGTGTTAATATTTTCACCAAGAGAAGAGGGGTGGGTCAGCCAGGTAAGTGGGGAATGGGGAGCAGGAATCAACATTCACCAGCTGAGTTAAGTTACATTTTAGACAACTAAAACTGATGTTAAATCTATTTATTTATTAATAAGCTTCTTGCAAATAAGAATGCTCTTTAAGTAAAAAGATGCATTCATGTGCCTAAAACTGTATGTTAAATGATGCATTCGGATAACAGTGGCAGTCTGTCTGAACTTCTGCCAGACAAATATTTGATCAGAATAATTTTGTTCAGTTTTAGTTATTATTCCACTTGTATTAAGAAATAATTGTATTGCACTTTATAACAACCAGTCATGTTAACTAGGCATTTGTCTGCCAGTCTGACAGTGTGCAGCAAGGGACATTTTTGAAATGGTATTTAAATAAATGCTGGAATATGATGACATTGTTTTTTTGTTTTTGTTCTTTTTTTTTTAAGTGACCACAATGAATTGAGTCATCACCAACTATGAGAATGTCCAGAAGAGATTCACCAAGTTTGAATTCATGAAAAGGCTTTTGCCATGAT
>NW_015115804.1:0-6125 GCF_001443285.1 Poecilia latipinna
ATAATGAAATCATTGAAAAGGGTAAAAAAAAAATTTTTTTCAATTAAGTTTTTTCTGGTTTTTTTCTTTGGGATCCACCATTATGAAAATTCGGGTGATATCCATATTAATATTGCCTTTATGGCCAATAAACAATATTTACCAGTAATATGCTAATTTAATTTAATGTTAATTTTATTTCTGCACACCACAGACATCATGCCAGTTTTTCTGTTTCAGTTAATCATTTGCTGCATCACTAACACAGTCACATGACCAAACAAATACCACATGACCAGCCGTCTCCACTGCTCCTCCGTAAACAAACGGCAACAAGATGGAAATATTGGTTGCTAAAATTGGCCCAGCTTTATTTATCAAACCGATACTGATGCTTGTGCCGATATATTGTGCATCTCTAGCTTTTAAATAATACCGTATACCGTGTAATACCAATAATACCGTAATGGTATTACTGGTTCCTACGTTGAGCCAGTTAATCGTAGCACAGTGATTGATTGGTGGACTGATGTGGCGTCCCTCAAAGCTCCATTTCTGGATCACTTTGATTTGATCTACATGCTTTGTCTGTCTCACCTCAAAGTTTCTGATTTTGTTTGATTATCTTGATGAAATACCTTCATACTTGGTTCAACAAATGACAGCAGCCCATTTCAATCAACCAGTGTTTTCAAAATGCAGCATAACAATGAGAGGGTGGGCAAGATTTTTATCATTTCAACACAGAAAAGACAGAAATCATTGTTTTAGGTCTCACCATAAAACTACACTCATTGTAACTCAAGGCCACATGTATCACATCACACACAAAAGAATATTGTCAGAAGTAAGAGTTTACTGTGAAAACAGGACACTGAACCTTAACTTAATTCTAATGTCATATTTCTTTTAAAGTAAGACTTTGCCATTGACAAGGAAAGCCAGTTACTTTATCTACGTATTGAGCTATATATGTAAACATTCATACTGATAGCAAAGAAGGAAATGGATGCTCATCTGATAAACTGATGAAAAACCAACATTTCCCTGAATGTACAGATTAAGTGTTCAGCTGCAATGATAAATATTTTTGCTTCATTTTTCCTAATAAACTGTTCAGAGCATCATGCTGCCATCACATACTTTCATTTCTTATCTTTAAAGCACTTCAATACACAACAACAAACACCCAGAGGCCAAACACCACAACTTTTGTTCTCTTCAACCACTACAAACAGGATGGGGACTATGGATTATAGCCGCAAGTCACAAAATAGCTGAAGGACAGAAGCACACATCATTTTTGTATTTGATCAGTGTAGAAACGTTGCCAAACCAGCTCACACTTGAAGATACGCATCATTTGCGCACACACACAACACGCATCATGTACGGGTGTAAATAGGCAGCTTGAAATCTAGCCATTTGTGTGGTGCCTTATCATTAGCTAAAAGGCCTAAAGCTGGAGTGAGACCAGAATAATTATTGTGATTATAGTCCTCTGTGGCTGAGTTCTATCCAAATATGTTACACACGCTCAGATTAAAATCTGGGATTTCATGTACTGCCCAAATAAAGATGCTGGGAATTATTGCGTGATGGAAGCCAGCTGGAACATCGGCACAAAAACAGAAAAGGGAGAAGTGTCAAGCAGCCATTAGCTCCGCCAGGACAGACAGTCTGAAGGGTTTCTTTTGAAAACTGTGCTATAAGCTACACAGCAGAGCAACTGGTAGCACAGCTGCCTGCAACGAGAAGGTCCTGGGTTCCAATCCTGGGATCCTGGAAAAGGCTTTGCCTATTCTTTCCATGTATGGATGGTATTCCAGCTTTCCAGAACAGTCCAGTTAGGGAAACTGGTCTCTCTAAATTGCCATTTGGTGTGAGTGTGTGTGTGTACATGTGTGTCTGTCCAGTGTGTCTCCGTGTTGACCTGTGATGGACTGGTGACCAGTCCAGGGAGAACTCCACTGTTCACCCAATGGCCGCTGGAGTTGACACAGAGGTCAGATATCAGGTGACCTTCAGCTCACGTTCAAGTCACAGAATTGTCGCTTCAGTTCCCACTGGTCAGTGTCCTGTACCTTCTAGATATCTGTCTTCACTAGGGACTTGTCTGAGGGTGCTTCCACTCCAGCCCTATTTAGTTCACTTTAATCAAACTCTAGTTTGTTTCCCAGAAAGTCCATTTTATTCGGGAAGGTGTGAATATGCAATTAAACTCTGATGTGGAGCAAATAACCCAGGTTGGATGCTGCTGCTCTCTGCACCTTCTAATTGTCTCTTGGGGATGAATAAAGTTTTATTGATTTAAATTGAAACAGTGCAGTGTGAAAGCAAACTGCACTAACTGAAAATGTAACAAATGTAATTTTACTCTGTAATGGAGCTGAGTCTGTCAGACACCCTGAGTTTTGCAGGACACCTGTCCTCAATGACCCAAGAGGTCTGAAAATATTCCTAACTCAAGTTGGGGCAGAATTCAGGACCTGAACGGTTCCCTTAAAGGCTCCAGTTACTCCCTGAACCGGCTGGTTTATGTTGGGATTCTGTCTCATGCAACCAAATGGGAGCTTTATACTGGCAGAATGAGAAAAATTTGATGGTAGCTGCACAGCTCAGCCAGGTGGGCACAGCTGGAAAACATCACACTCTCTCTCACACACACACACACACACACACACACACACACACACCCAGACAGGCAGGGACCAGTGGATTCCAGCTGGTTCTGGATAATCCATGCACCGGTATGCATTCACTGTTGCAGGGGAATACACACAAACAAACACACACACGCACACACACATTAGTAGTGCTGTATTTAGGCTGCTGAAGAGGTACCCACACATTCGGACATGCTTTGGGAATTTTGGCGTGAGTCAACAAACAGGTTTGATTTTTGAAACCTGTCTAAAAATGGCATCATTTTATTAAAATAGACACCCTCTGTATTCTACTAGTGGATTCTTCTCTTCCACACTTCCTTTTAACTCGTGTTTGGTGTGCAGTTCCTTTCATATATTTCATCTCCAGGCGAGCATCCTTCTCTGACTCGCCTCCTCTCCCCCGTTGCTTCTCGCCTCTTCACTGACTCATTCCTGAGTTTAAAATAAAACGCTGCACAAGGGATGCAGGTGCAAGTGGCGGCCAGTCATTTTACAGCAGATTGGCTAGTCTTCCTTCTCTTTCCTTTTTTTCCATCCTGAAGCTCCGATGACCCTCACCCACGATGCTGCTGCTCATACAGCACTTGATCTAGTCAGCAATGCTACAGTCTGTTTCTCGGTCAAATGATTCCAAATAACTGGTAGATAATCCTTAAGGATAAAGATAAAGTGCAAAAAACCCCAAAAAACCTTATCCTGCCTTTGAAACCTGAAATGGTTTCATTGTCTAAATCTGATTTAACATCAATTCATTCCTTTGTGTTTAGTTTCTTAGTTTATTGTGGATCTTAGTTTTCTTGTATTTCCCTGAGTGTTTAGTTCCTTTTGAGTCGTAGTCCAGCTCCCTCAGTGTCTATTAGTCTCTCCCTCTGTTTCCCCTGCCAGTGGTTTTCAACATTAGAGGAATATCGTCAAACTTTTGCACACATTTGTAACAGAAGCGCAACTTCAGACTCTGTAGCTTCATTTCTCGTTGTTCATGTGCATTTTCTGTATGTTTTCTGTCTTTATTATTAAAAATTCACTGTGATCATGTCAAGCTCTTTTCTGCTTTTAGTCCACACTTAAATTCACACAACATGACAATGTTAACCGTAGGTCACCACAGTGTTGTTGGCTGATAAATTTGTTACAGTGGTTCCCAAAAACAACCGACGGTTTTGAGAACATCTGAACTCAACTTAGTTGAGTCTGGTGGAGATAGAAAGATGGAACTATGGCATCATAGTTTAAAAACAGAACACTGAAACACTGAAACTGGCATTTTTAGAAATATATTCACTCTGGACCCACAGTCTAAAACGACCGAAAAAATGTTGTGGATCCACATAAGATGCTACATTTTGACATAAAGTTTTTGCATGTTTTCAATGAATCATGTCTTTCAAAGCAAGAACATGCGTTTATTGCCCTCACTATTGTTCACAGTGAAGCGACCTTCAGGGACGAATTCATAACTCCCAATCCCCTCTGCTGTATGTTGGATGGCCAACGCTGGGTGACATGAGTTTTGTCATCTGTATCTGCCCACCAGAGTCTTCCACAACTCCCTGCAGATGTCTGTGTGCAGTCAAGATTTAAGTGTGTAGGCTGGCAACGTGAGTCGACAGTGAGAACAATACCAGCATTCAAAAGGTGGCATTAAATATGCAGAAATGAAGGGGGGGGGGGGGGGGGGACACACATTCAGAGAAGTAGGTGAAAGCGGGGGAAGGCAGCGCCTGAACAAAGTTAACATCAGGAAGACTGCTGAGAGGGACCGAACAAATCAAACTCTGGGGAAAGAGGTTAACCTGAGGCACTTTGTTACAACAGCAAATGTCCCCAAATTACATCCTGTAACAGAACAACATCAAAAACCTTTTTAGGCGTATTGCTGAATATGCGGTGTGAGAGAACAGCAGCGGCAGGTTTGACTTTAACGGCGGACGTGTTTATGGCATCTTTCTTTTAAATGGGATTTTGGAATTAAGCCTTCGTGACAAGATGGTGAATTGTGTGTATTTAAGTTGTGCCACTTAATGCTCTCCCCTCCTGTAAAGCCTCTAAATTATTTATTTCATGCGCTCTAAGCATAATGTTAAACAACGTTTTCCTGAGAGAACACCGAGCAGCCCAGATATAAGTCCAAGTTCTTTAACTCCAAAAACCACTTATTACAGCAAAACACACATACAAAGCATGTTGATAGCAGTTTGTGTTCGACTGCAGCTCCACTGACTCCTGCTTCTCACTTTGTTTCCTGGACCCAGATTCAGTTCTCTGCTTCAGCAATGCAATATTGCTCATTTCACTGAAACCTGGTCATGTTTTTTTAATCAGCGACGTGATATGAAATCCTTCTTGCACCCTTGAATTTCCACTCTGCAGTTCGGTAAGAGGCTTTTATTAGTCCCTCGTGGCTCCAGACAGCCCAAGTTGCAAGCCATTTCCATTGTGCATATTCATTTTTGCTTCTCATTTGATTTTACTGGTAATTTGTCTTTTTGATGTTTAATACAGTACAAATAAAATAAAGAGGTAACCCCCTCCCCAACCAAATGTAGCTCCTTAAATTGGTTTTCCTTGGACTGAGCAGTGGGCTATAGAGAAAAATCGTTTAAATTTAATATTAAGTGAACAATGTAAAAATAAAGTAAGGCACACAAAACAGGTGGAATGGAATATCTTGATTTTATATTTTCATCCGTGCTTTAATTTGTATCATACAAGGCATTTCTGGAACAGCTTCGCCTTGTTCCAGGTGGGTGGAGACAGGCAGAAATCCAAGCTGAAAATGCCTCCAGCTACACTGGATGAGCTTCAGTCGTCATCACGGTGAAGGTAGACGGCACTGGTGTTCACCAGTTACATGTTCTTTCTCTTGTAGATCCATTCATATTTATTTAACGTTTATATCTGAAGCAGTAAACTGAACCAAAGCTGCAAAATTTGAGGAGACTTAAAAGTTGAAGGAATACGACAGTAAAACACAGTAATGGGTCAATATGTGCCCAACTGACCTGTTTCCTGTCACAAGCAGAGTCGAGTCATAAACATCAAAATGTCCAACAATGAGTGGAAAGCGAGCATTTGGATCAGGGCTGATTACTGCATTCATCATTCCACATTTTTCCACAAATTTCTGACACATCTGGTTGCTCTATGTCAATGGTTCCCAAACTTTTTCTTCTGGGCCCCCCTGTGGATTACAATAGGGAGAGTTAGACTTTGGTCTTCTTATTGAACCGATGTGTCCAGGAGGGTTGGGGGGTAGAGAGACTCTTAGAGACTCTGTTATACCCTTCCACCCCTCGCCCCCCCAGCACACACAGCGTTCATCATTGTTTTTGCTTGTTTTGTTGTTTTTTTTCATCCATCCTGTGCCCCCCCTGCAATGGCACGGCGCCCCCTCAGGGTCAACAGTCAGTTTGAGAACTTCTGCTCTATGTTTTATATATATATATATATATATATATATATATATATATATATATA
>NW_015115804.1:9204-16887 GCF_001443285.1 Poecilia latipinna
ATATATATATATATATATATATATATATATATATATATATATATATATATATATATATATATATATATATATATATATATAGGGGTATAACTGCTCCAGTTATACACCCAAACTGGAGCAGTGGCTCAAACAAATCCCAGGAACAACCTCAGACATCTCAGTCCAGAAATGTGCAGTTCTAGGCACAGCCAAGATACTGGAGGAGAACCTGAAGCTCCCAGGCCTCTGGTAGAGGACCGGAGCTCAGAGGATGAGTGAGAGAGAGAGAGAGAGAGAGAGAGAGAGAGAGAGAGAGAGAGAGAGAGAGAGAGAGAGAGACCACCCATGGAGGGTGAGAAGGGATTTTTTTTTTTTTTATATATATATATATATATACCTGTTATATTTGTGTTGTGTCATTAGGTGTCTGCCATTATTTTTTGTACTAATTTGCCTTCTTTTCTTTGGCAATTCTACATACATATGATATATTTTAGTCATAATTCAACACTGGATCTATTTCATTTCCTATGATAATTACTAAGTTTTACATTTTCCTGTTTGTGAATCTCTTTGAAAGATTCACATACTTTTACTTTGCCCCTAATCCAGAATTTTTTTTTTGTTTTACTTATTTTTTTTAATTCTTAATCATTGACTGTCTGATAAGCAAATTTGCTGCAAGTCAGATTTTTCATATTCAGTTGCGGCTCAGTGTACTGGAATCATGACTTTTTTTGTGAAATAAATTAGCAGTTGTTTTTATTTAGTCAGAAAACATCATTTTCTCACTTCGTCATAATTTATTTTACGGTGTCACATTATTTTCTAATTGCTGTTGAATGGTATGGAATTGGGAGTTCTCATGTATCTTAATGTATTGGGTTGTTGGCAGTGGGTCAGATGACATGTACTGACCACAGAGTGGACATACCCAACCCGGATTTGCAGCCCCAGTTTTTCAGCTCACACCACTGATCAAATGGGGCCCGTCTCTAAAACACTTCAACAGAAGATATTTTCTGTGCTAAAGCTGGAGAGTTGCCACTTCATATTACCTCCTGAAGGATATAAATAGATAATGAGCACATGCTTTATGCTGACTAGCTTAAAAAACCGGCAACTGAATATATAAACACAGACAGTTTTGGGTTTTAACCTAAATGCAGCCTTACATAAATCAATCCTTATGTTGCAGATCATATAAAACATCAATGCTGTGTCTTTTCTTTTGATGCCGTTTATGACTCTCATAACACACACGCACGCACGCACGCACACACACACACACACACACACACACACTGAAATGAAAGTCTACACAATGTGGGACGATGAGTTCCATCAAAACAAGACAATGACGGCACTCGTGGATAAAACTCACTTTACTGTACATTCACACGTAAACACAACACACAGCTAACCCAGATCATGGCAACGTGTATTACGAAGAGGAGCGATATCACGACGTTGACACGTTGTCTTAGAAAGAGGGAGAGAAACGAGCTGCAGTCACAGGATTGACGGGGAGGAGTGGAGGGATGAAGAGCAGGAAAAAATATGGATGATGAATGAAGTCGGTGCTCCACAAACAGAAGAGACAATAAATATGTTTTACACATTCATTTCTGCTTGGCTGACCCACTTGTGTGTGTGTATGCACACGCTCACTTATGACTTTTCTCACTTGTCGATGATTTTCATCTAGATGGTTTACTTCATGACATGGTCTCTTACTCACAGAGCCGCTCAGCTGCTACAGAAATACGTACGCGCATGAATATATAATGAACTCTTACAACTTTATCGTAACACAATCTGATATTACCCTTTAAAGTCTGCTTCTAGCATTTAAAACCATCAGCCAACTTAAAATGACTTGAAAAACACTCCTTTCAAATCCAAACGTAACTGACACTGACACCATATTTCAGATATATAACTTCTATCAATTATACATTAAAGGGAGGAAATGTCCTCTTAGTGCCAGGAATAATAACGTAGAAATGATCGCTTTCCTTATGACTTCCATCTTTTTTGTGCTGCTAGCTGGTAATTAGAAAGTCCTTCAAACAGAGAACTGGGCAGCCATTCAAAGGCTGGAAAATTGCAGTCAGGCTTCAAACCTTCTTAACGTGTGATTATGATTATCGATGGAACAAATAGGACTGCTTTATACAGTACTGTAATGATCATTTACAATCAGCTAATCCCTTCCATTCCCTGTGATAGACCCTGAAAGGCTGCTGGGCAGAGAGAGTGTTAAATGTAGAGTGAAAGCTTTGATGGCTCTGACTGTTTAATCTCAGGTTGATTGTTGACCGCAAATTTAAGTCTAGCTTGTTAGACAAACACTGACATATAGTTCAAACTAATTCCACTAGCCAAAGTGGTATCCCATTTATTATCTTCCACTTCTTCAAGTTTGGCTGTAGAGGCAGCAGAGCAGACTTCCCACTTGTATCTGCAATCTCGTTCTTTCGACCACTACCCAGAGTTTGTGACCATAGATGAGTAACAAAAGTGAATAGATTGACTCGTTAAAAGCATAGTTTTATTAGTCTTTCAAACATCATGAAGGGAATTGCTGATTTATTCTAAATTAATGTGCTGGGGGAAGAAAAAGAATAAAGGCTTAAAAATCACAGAAAATTTTAGTTTGGTGTAGAAAAACCTAGAGTCACTAAAACTGTTAAATAGCCTTTTATTCCACAGTTAACCTCCCCACCCGTTGGCATATTTTTCTCTGGACCATAACTCCAAACCTTTTGCAGAAAATTTTGTAGAGAATATCTAGAACAGGGGTGGGCAACTCCAGGCCTCGAGGGCCGGGATCCTGCAACGTTTAGATGTGTCTCTACTTCAACACACCTGAGTCAAATAATGAGGTTGTTAGCAGGACTGGAGAACCTGACTGCACTGAGGAGGAGATTCAGCTGTTGGATTCAAGTGTGTTGGACCAGGGAGACATTAAGAGCTGCAGGACACCGGCCCTCCAGGACCAGGATTGCCCACCCCTGATCTAGAATATTTGAAAGAAAATGCAGTTTTGGGAAGCTGCAATAGCTACGCACAATGCTAGCTGACATTAGCAGACATTTGCACACAAGCTAATCCAGGAACGCAATTCATTTTCCATGATGCTGACCCGAAAGTTAATTTATTTATTTATATAGCACATTAAAACAATAAATGATGACACAAGTGCTGCACAATTCAATAAGATACAGCAAGATAACAAAAAGAACAAGAAAGTAAGGTTAACACAGAATACAAATATACTCCATAACTGTCATGGCAGACTGTAGATGTTAGGTTCTGCAGTAGTAAAACGGTTTCCACTATGCATATTAAGATATATTTGGTGTTTGAATAAATAAAATAGGCAGCTACAAACATTTTAGATCGATTGTGGTCCCTAACCAGTGTGAAAACTGGGTCAACTGAACCTCAGAAAGGAAACTATGGAGCTAGCAGTAATAATTACCCAGTTTTATCCTCGTAGTGCTAACAGACCAAATTTATCTGTCAATTTTTCAGTGTGTGCCTCTGTTTTAAAGAGCATAATTCCTCTGGAGATGTCGAATTTTGAAAAACCTACTTCATTTCTTATTTCAAAATAGTGTCTCAAACTCAAAGTTACACAGGATGCCAAGCTAGGCTACTTGCCTTCATACTGGAGGCTAATAGTAATAGCTTCAGACTAAATTATATGCTAACAGCAACTGATTATCACAAATGCAGACAGATAGGAAATCTCTGGGTGGTTTATTATCATGAGATTTTTTTACACCCCAAATGGGAACCTGAATACAATATGTATCTTAATTTAAAAAAAAAAAAAAAGCAAAAACAATGTATTTTGGGATTTGTTTTTTGTTAGCCTATATTTTACCACAAACTTGCTTATAGTTTCAGTTCAACCAGAAGTTAGGAAAAAATCTTTTGAATGCTATTTATTTGAGATCTTATTGAAACTCTAGAGACTCAAGCACCATGTTATTGATAACCAGGTAAATGGTATTTTTTTTCATGCTTTGGGTATATGAGTGTTTGTTGTCTTTGTGATAATTGCTGTTTTTGATGCACATTGCCCAGGCAGGTATTAATTTACCCCCCTCATCACTGAGGTTCATGTAAAAACTAGCCTTTCCCCATCTTGCCCACTAATTAGTGAGTCTAGTCAGAGTGCTGGATGCCTACACGCTCAGTGAGCCTCCTCAGAGGAAAGTGCAGTCAGTTCTCTGAATCACTGCATTCAAATGGTCTAGTGGCAAAAGAGCAAAAATGATTGAAAAGCAAAAGGAGGAATTCATGGAGCTGGATGAGCGATGATAAATGTATTAGCACCAGATGACATTTCCATCACCACCTCATCGATCACCTCAGGGACATTTGAAATGGTGGCCTGTGTGTGAGTGCCTCTGTCGTATGCAGAAGCACACAGCTAAAATGAATCTCCTACACACTCGCACAGGAAGACAAAAACATGAGTCAGGAAAATAAATAAGTAAAAGAAGTCAGGAGCAGGGCTAAACAGCAGTTGCCTTACAGCAGTGTTTCTCAACCTTTTTCAGTCCAGCGCCCCCCTATCCATTATCCAGGTCCCTCACCGCCCCCATCAAAGAATTTGCAGGCTACTTTGCACTGAATATTATTTTATTATTAATATTACTATCACTGTTGTTGATGTTTGATTTTTTTGGTTGTTTCTGGAGTTATCGTCAAAAATAATTTCCCAGAGAACAAAAAAGCCATGTGAATAAAAATTATTTTTACAGGCATTTAAGAAAAATGCAGTGAGCATTCAACTTAAAATCAGTAGGCCTAACAGCAGCCAATCGGAGTGGAAAAAATATTCTTGTTCTGTGCCATTTTCTAGTTGTTAAATATTCCACAAAATGAGCAGATAAAAGATGAACAACATGCCAGTTTAAATTTTGAACTATTTGCAAAAAGACTGAGCTCTGCAGCATTAAAACATGGGTAGAACTGGAACTACATTAATCATAGATCTTCTTCTCTTCAGTGTTTGTGTGACTTTCTGGTGGCGCAGCTCTGTGCTGCCTTCAGGAGAATGGGACATCAGAGTATCATCCATAAAATTTCACCCACCACAGTTCTGGTTTACACTTTGTGCAAACCAGAACTTTCAGTGGAAAAACAACAGTTCCAGATCCTTTTAATGCCATACAAATATGGGACAGGAACATGGATTATATCTTTATATAGACCAGTCTATTGATTTATAGATTAATAGTTCGTTGCTCTGGTCTATGTCACGACTCTCCTGTTTCAGAGTTTTCCGCAACGTGCGCATCGTCTTTTTTTTTTTTATCCCATAAGGCGCGGAGCGGTCGGGAGAAGCAGACTGACTAAACCTTTTAGTTCCGCTATTCTGATGATTAAAATTCAAAAGAGCTGCGGTGCTACGGCTGCATACCAGATCACGCTCCAGCCCCGACTCCAGACGAGTTTAACGGGGCTGGGGGGTCATCGACTTATTTTGGGGGGGCAAAATGAATCGACGCTGAACATAGACAAGGCTACTTGTTAACAAGCTTAAGGTATTGCTATTAGCTAGTCATCTTTTAGCTAACTTTACCTGCATCCAGCAGCTTTACTCAACTTAGTAGTGATGGACCATCTGAATCCAGGCTTCGAGGCTTGTACCGAGTAAAAAGGGGGCGTGGCCGATGAAGCCCTGCTTCAAGGCTTGTGTCGTCTTGCTGAAAACCACGTGACTGGCAACAAACGAGGCCTCCCATTGCATGGATCACGTGACTGCTTCATTTTGAGTGTCAGTTTTCAAAATAAAACCATGATGAGCCGTGCTGCTTCATGGGTTGTTGTCCATTTGGTCGCATCAGAGAATGATATTTGTCTTCAGTGGCCAAATAAAATGAACACTGACCAACATATTCGATGTGTATTGATGATGGCACTCATCAAAATGTTTGTTACTGATTTTCTCAATTGTAGATTATGTTGTTTTTTAACAACTGTATTGTGATTTTATGATGTAAATCTCTTTGAACTGCATTGATGCTGAAATGTGCTACACAAATAAACTTGATTGTCTGAAATGGAGCCAGCAAGAGGAAAATCTGACATCTGGGAATACTTTGAGATTATCCTCACAATAAAATTCTTCTTAGATAACAATAATTAACCCTCCACCTCCCAATTTCTCACCTTCTGCAAAGTTCCACTATTATTTGTAGTCTGATTAGTAAAGATATATCAGTCTTGCACTGCAGAAACAGATTTAAACTTGTTGCAGAACTAAAATTCAACATGTAGCCAAATATAAGGGATCAGAGCCAATTAGAAATCCAAGAAAAAGCGAACGCCCCAACACACTGCACTCTCAAGACATTAAAACATCAATTGTCTTTATTGTCAAATCCATCTATGACATAAAAGAAAACCCAACACAACCACTAATGTTCAACATAAACCAGGATTAGATTGGTTACAAATAATTTTAATAATTAAAACATATGACAATTAAATATGGTTTCATTGATTATCCTGTTACTAAACATGAGTTTGATGAAAACTTTGCGACAATATTGCATTGAGTAGTTTCTGGAAGTATGATTCAACTGAGTGACAAGGCTGTTACAGTTTCACCAGCAGATGTCACTATAGAGCAATGAATGAAGCATCGAGTAACAAATCTTTTTGCAAAGGGTTGGAAAGGTTCATTGCTTCATGAGGCTTCATTTGCCCATCACTACAACTCAGTTGGTTAGTTTGGGGGAAAAACTGTGAAAAGTTCTTTGCGTTTTGCTGGTTTGCTGCCGTGATTCTAACACACCTGTAGCTCCGCCCAGCAGCAGCAGCAGGTCTCCTTCACTGCCCACAGGTGGAAACCCAGCGTGAGCCTTTCAGCGTTGATGCTGCGTTTGAAGGCGGCTCGAAAAAACAGGTTACGACGTGTTAACAACGGATAAAACAGTTTTAACTGCTGATAAAAGTGACAGAGGACACAGATATGGGAAGTGCGGAAGCCCCTACTGTATCAAATCGATATAGGAATAACAGACAGTTTGCCACTCTGAGCTAAAAACAACACACAGCTCCAGTCCAAGGGGGGGGGGCACAGCTGTCTCTGTGGGCAGGTGTTCTATCAGATCATCATAGCTGTCAGCATAGCATATATGCAGTGAGTACGCATGCCTGCACATGCACGTTAAGAGCACGGGCAATGTCCTCCAATGCCCGCCCATGCTGCCGGGCCTGTCATGCTCTCTATCGAGGTATCACACATGGAGGGATTTCTTTATTTAAATGGGTTCATTTTTCTAAGCGATACACAGTGAGGGTATCATGACATGTTTATAAGAGCGATTTTCTCTTGTCCTTCCATGGAGCGGGCAGCATCCAGATGATGAACATTAAAACACTTTCTAATACAAGTTGCTGCTTTGACATGATCACAGCACTGCCAAAACATATACACAAAAATCCTCAATAAAACATAAAATATTTGAAAATCAGACACCAGACAAGTGAATCACAGCAACGTCATCAGCCGGTGTAACACTGAACTGATGCGGTGAAGCTACTAGTAGCAGGAGCGGAGCTGTGCCAAACACTGAATAGAAGGAGAGCTGCCATCGATACAGTTGCAGGCCAAGCATGTTTTAATTTTACACAATACAGTTCTAGGAAGTTGCTCAAAGTCTAAACTGGTAT
>NW_015115804.1:19651-34172 GCF_001443285.1 Poecilia latipinna
CTGTGTTACCGTTGTTACAGCTCCGGTGTTAACGCTATAAAATGAACGCTCTCTGTCGTGGTATCACCATGGAGGGATTTCTTTATTTAAATGGGTTCATTTTTCAGAGGGATACAAAGTGAGGGTATCATGATTTTAGTAATTACATGTTTATAAGAGCGATTTATTGTTGTCCTTCCATGGAAGCGGGCAGCTTTCAAACGGAAATAAAACACTTTTTAATATAAGTTGCTGCTTTGACATGATCACAGAACTGCCAAAACATATGTACAAAAATCCTCAATAAAACATAAAATATTTGAAAATCAGACACCAGACAAGTGAATCACAGCAACGTCATCAGCCGGTGTAACGCTGAACTGATGCGGTGAAGCTACTAGTAGCAGGAGCGGAGCTGCGCCAAGAAGCTACAAATACTGAATAGAAGAAGAGCTGCCATCGATACAGTTGCAGCCAAGCATGTTTTAATTTTACACAATACAGTTCTAGGAAGTTGCTCAAAGTCTAAACTGGTATTGTTGTGCATTTAAGGTGTAAAGTTTACCTTCGACCAAATGCCCCCCAGAGGAATCCCAGCGCCCCCCTTTTGTAAAAATGTCCGCCAGCATCCCCTGCCGTCCTCTGAACGCCCCCGTTGAGAAACGCTGCCTTATAGGAAGAAGGTCCAGAATTCAAACACAAGCCTCCTTTACCAGAAATGTTCATGCCATCCATAACAGCGTTGCCACGGTCGAAGAATTCCTTTAACAAAATGAAATCTGGATATGTAGGTAACATTAATTTAGTGCCGTTTGCCACAGCAAAGGAAAAAAAAAAATCAAAAATCGTTGAAAAATGACTCAAAACCATTGTTTTATCTTGAGCTGGGTGTCACTACACTACACAGACCTGTTGCCATAGCAATTGACTAACAGCAACTCCACCGATGTGTCAAGATTCACCACCAAAAAACACGCAAACATTTCCCACACCAAAAACAAAACATTACAGTTTTATGTTTTCATGCTTTATGTTTATTTTGCAGTTATTAATAAGTGATCATCTGAAAATGGCTGTGGTTGATTAGATAAATTAAACACCTGGTTCTCCTGTCAGAGTTGGTTTGTGGGTTGCCTTTTTTATACTGAACCAGAACACAGCATTCTGGAGCACATCTACATGTAGAGGTTGTCAAAGTCAAGCTAGCATAACTGACCGACTTCCCTCTCACACGCTATTTTTTATTAATTAAAACTTTTTCCTGACCTTTTTACCTAGTTGTTATAGTATTGACAGTTAGTAGTAAAGCATTGCATTCCTTCTTCTTTTCTATATCACGCATACTTTATGATTTAGCTCGTTAAATTCACAACTTGACAGTGAAAACCAATGGTGGTCATCGTCAAGCAGTTTTTTGTCCTCCATGATGAGCATGTGATGTCACGTTGCATCTTGTCTATTTATGTTTACTTTTTGTCACATTGTTTTATTTATTTGGTTTCATTTATGTCTTTAATTGAAGATAACTGTATGCCTTTGAGCAAAGTGAACATGACACTCAGCAAGGATAAGCAGGTACAGAAAATGCGTGGATGAATGGAAGAAGTTGAGAACATTTCAGATATTACTCCAGACCCACACACCCCTTAACCAACCATATCAATTCATGCTATGGAGTGTGCAACTCTACAAAATACTAACTTTGTGCTGCATAAACAAACTACAACAAATTGCAGGGAGCGTGGAACGTGAACTTTAGCTGAGTGAATGCGCTGTCACATTCATATGTAATTGTATTTGCATAATTTCTCCATGCCTGTAAATGTAAGACGGAGAGGGGTGATGCTCCCTCTTGACAGGCAGGGTGACAGTCAACGCCGCACTCCACACCAGGCGCAGCGTTCTGATGAATAACCTGAACCGGTGCGGCGGCAGAATGAGTCAGAAGCACGGTGTGGATCTGCCCTCGGCTCCCCGACCTCCGCTCTGGCCTTTCCTCTTCCTCTGACGGTCGGTCTCTTGGTATTCAGCAGCCGCTCTCATGCAGCTCAGGCTCTCTTATCTAAATCTCCATTCAGTCAGAGAAAGAGACAGAGCCGGGGAGAGCGAGCGAGGGATAGATAATGCAGGTCACTCTCCAATGACAACTCTAAAAGGCAACTGGGGAGAGGAGAGCGGAGGGCTGCTGAAAAGCATTATATGGATTTCTGTTCTAAGCTGGGTTCGTGGAACGCGGGCAGACTTCATAAGTAGCTTGCTATGAACATTACTGTACATCTGGTGCTTTATAGGCTTACAGTGACTTAACTGTTTGTTTCAGCGGTTCTGAGAGCATCTGGCATCGATGAATCAATAAGGAATACCGGGAATGCATGTTGAAAATGAATAAAATAAAATGAGGAACTATTAAGCAAGAAAGTCTAAGTCCCCTCTGTAGTCCTTATCTGATGGACAAACATTTGTTATCCTTAGCATTTTTTGTGAGTTGCATTAGTTTATTAGTACAGAATAAGAAAACAGTGGAAGGTTCTGATGCAATCAGAACAGATCGAAAATGCCATGCAATTTATGAAAACAAATACAAAAAAATTGAACTGTACCATATAAATTACAGGACATAGCCGTAATATCTCAAATCCGCAAATATTTACAGATCCAGATTCTAAAAACATGCAAAAGTGTCTATTTTAATAGCTCAAACACCAAAAATGCCTTGATATGAATGAATATGACCAGTGGAAACCATCTTAGCATCACCAGACAAGCCAACAGCCAATTAGCAGACAACAGTCGAAGTTCTGAGGCAGATGAGAACGTTGGCATAGTTAGTCGCCAACAGCCAGTTTTGGTATTTTCACTGTTTATAAATAATATATATTCTGTTCATCATTCTGTCACCATTCATTTTTTTCACCAAGTTCCCAGACAAACCATTTACAAATAGTGAAAACTTTTTCATTGCTTCTACAAGTGAATGGCCATCCCAACAACAGGCCTTACAGTGAAGGGCTGACTGTCATTTTAACTAGGGCACAAAGTTAAGCTGCTGTCACTGTGTGCATCTTTCCCCATGTGTTGGCTTATCTAAAAACTAAGCTTGCTGGATATCAGGAAAACATGGAACTGTGATGCCATTGCCGAATGTTGAAATGTTGATGAAGATTGAGCCACATTTTCCTGACTCTTTTCTTTTGATTGCATCTATACAATGTGCCCACATCTGTCTGTGAGCTCTAGCGTCTCAACACCTATGATATCTGCAGAGTGTGAGGATCTCAGCCCAACATACACTCACATTGCTCTTGATCAGGCTTCATAAAACAATGTCAGTCTGGAGATGACAAACACTTTTGGCATTTTTAATTAGAATTTATCAATAACTAAAAATTTGTATCATCATAAAAAAAATTACAATAATGCCAAGCGATACGGTACACGTAGGCAAAAGTATACCAAAAAAATGTTCTATAAATTACATTAGTTCTACAACTATAGAAACAACCAGCTTGAGTTTTCTATAAGTTTTAGAAAAAGTTCTGGCTCATATGAAATTAGCAATTCTGAAGCTGGACACTGGTCTTTCAAAAAGGTGTTTTCACACCAGATAAGTCTGGTAGACTCTATTCAGTTGGGGACTGACACTGAAACATTTGTTACATTTTCATCTGACTGTGTCAAATGAACCAAACTGTTTGGAAAGCCTGTTCCCTTCCTCGCCTGTGGTGGTGCTGTGTCAAGAAACAATGAAGGAAACAACATAAAAACCTCTGAAAAAGACACCAAGCACAACTTCCTCACAAAATGTCAACAAAAATGACAGCATCAGATTTTAGTGGTTGTAGAATTTCTTTCTGTTCTTTGGCAAAAGATCACTAGCCATTTCTAGCTCGTTTGTTTAGGTTGTATTTACCCAGAATGCTCTGCGCTGTAGTTTGCTGCGTGCAAAACACAGCGGTCTTCTCCAAAAAATTCTCCAAAAGATTCACATATGTAGTCAGAGTTCACTTAGGTTGTTAGTCACCTTAGTGAGTTCACACCTCCCCAAGTGAAGGTAAAGGTCATTTTATTTATGTAGGACATTTTCAGCAACAAAGCAATGCAAAGTGCTTTGTATGAACTGGACTTTCTAGACTGGACAGGGCTGGTGTGAATGAACCCTAAATTTAACAGCATTTTGTGAATCTTCTAATTGGTTGACACAAGAAGAAGACAAGTTCAGTCAAATTTGTATTTACACAGAAACACTGCAATCTTTTTTGACATCTTAATTTGGAGAAGTAGCAGTAATTGAAAAGGTCTACTCAATATGAGGATTTTTATTCCGTCATTCAGCTTCTCCCATCAGCTCAGTCATTCATTAATCTCTCTCGTTAGCTCTCCATCTCTTCTGTACATTTACCTGCCTCCCCACTTTAGCTCCCCCGCCTCACCAGCATTGCCTCCCTCTCCTCCTCCTAACCCCAAGGCAGGCAGTAAAACTCCACACCAAATTGAATTTGGCATGTTCTCAAACTGCTTTCGAATACAAGCGCTGTGAGCGCACGCCAGTAATGTTTTCACTGTGACTCCAGATTTATTTATGCGATGATGTCGGTGCCACCCGAAGCGGCTGTAAAAAAGATGTGCCAGCTCTTTAAAGGAGGAATTAAGCATGTTAAGAGCATAGAAATGACATGCTAGTGAGCCAAAAGCAGGAGGATGTGGAAACAATGCGGACCTGTTGTGGGTGTGAGTGTACGAAGATGCTTGACCTTAGTGAGTGGGCGGGATGACAATTCTACCTTTTTGCACCGTTTGCTGATTGATCCTCTCATTGTCTTTGTCTTTCCACAAGTTTCTCTTAAATTAATTTCCCTCCCCTTTTGCTGTCAGCCCTCTTTAGTGTGAAGTCAGTCTTGATCCATCTCTGTTGTGCTATCTGATCTACTTGGCACGGTCTTAGCAAGCCCTGCTATCCCAGCTAAATGAATGTTAAAAGCCTATTGAGTTTCTTTGCATTAGCTGCAATAGCTCTGTCCTTATTCGGGTAATACGATGTGCTGTGTGTGTGTGTGTGTGTGTGTGTGTGTGTTGGTGGAGGTTGGGGTATGTTCTACGCAACCTGTATATGTGTGTGTGTGTGGTGTGTGTGTGCGCGCATTTGTACGTAACGTGATGCAGTCTTTTCATTTAGGGAAGGAGACGCAGTCAGCAGGTTATGACCTCTGCCAGAGGGCGAACCTGACCTGTAACCTGACATGAAATTGATTCCAAGGTAAAGTAGCAGAGTGTGTGACGCGGCCACTGGTGTGAGCTTTTTGCTGTGTGTTCTATTAACAGACCGTTAATGCAGTTATCAGTCAATATGTAATGTCTACTGTATCCATCACTGAAAACCAGTTTCTGTCCTCTGGATGTCTTATGTCAGAAATTGTCAAGAGGTTGTGCATTCTTGGTAAATCATATTCTCCTTCAAAATAAAATAGAAACATTTAAGAATGAATAAATGTGGATGAAGTGGGGGTGGATGATATGGACTTTTTTTTATCACAAAATTTTGCGGTACTATTGTGATAACGATAAAAGTGACGATAAATCTACTTATTTCTTTTCATAGAAAGAAGCAAGATTTGTGTCACTAAAAAAAAAATCACAGTAGTTACATTTAATCATATTTCCAACTTCATTGATATTTACAGATACGCTCATAGAACAAACAATGGAGGAAATGCAAAAACTAAAAGCTCCCACATTCTTGGGCGTATTCATGCTGGGAATATCTACACTCCACACTGTAACTGGGAGACAGTGTGGTGTGAGAATGTTGTGTTTCATTTTGGTCTAATATCCAAAATGAAACACAATAATCAAAAACAATAAATAAAAATGAAATTAAATTTACGCACAATGATAAATAAAAAGCATCTTGAGTCTCTAAGCAAAATTGCCCTTAAAAAACATGAATCAGAATGAAAGTCACCGAGCTCATTTTAATTTATTATGCAATTCATTGATTAGCTTCTGTAGTTGTTTCAAATGTGTGTATTAATAAAATTAAGGCATTGTTGCTGTTTGAACGGCTAAAATATGCAGATATATTTAGAGGGAGAATTTATGGGCATCTGTGGAAATTAATCCCTGTGAATATGGGGGTCTGCTGTATTTTGTTGTGGTCTGCCTTCGGTGCTCTTTCCATTCACAATGTGCGTGGGTTTCCTCGCTCATCCATCGGTAACATTTACTGATCCATACCAAATTATGTTCAAATTAGACTCTTCCTTTTGGGAGCATTATGTGGGCATTTAATGTGTGTTTTTTTTAATCAGTCAGAGTAATTTCCTCAGTTACTTGTCATTGATTACTGCGACTCCTGTCTGCCATCCATTAGCAAACGATATTGTTGCGTTAGCATCAGTTTCCAAATGGATTTGGGTTCAATTTGTATTTGGCTTCAAATCTAAATAAAAGCATTTAAAAAAAAAAAAAAAGAACTGCACCAACAGGTTTTTGTGTTCAGATCGACCCGTTGTACTCTGAAGGATCTCTGAGGAGCTGACATAGGTTCTGCATTAAAGTCGTTTTAAGGGCCCACTCAGAAAGAATCCTCCTCTTGGCAGTAATGACTGGGAAAATCACTTGCAGAGAGGTGAACAGCAGCACCGACTGGATCAATAAAGAGACTGCGGTAAGAAAATAGGGGTCACCATAATCAATTAGACTCTTAACTGTGGCCTGAATGATGAAACATCAGCAGATGGAGAATCTCAATCAATGCCTGTGTAACTTCTGGTGTCATTTTGCTCATATATTTAACTTCTATCTGTTTTATATTGTAAGCTGAGAAAATTACAAGGCGGTTTAGATGCAACTCAAGCCTCTGTCAGATCATAATTGCAAAGATCACCTTGTTGTTTCGCTTCACTGTCCCAACATGCGCTGCTTTGAACAAGCTAAGGATGTTTTATTATTATTTTGAGGTAGTTGATCTCAGGGTTACAGGTACAGAAGTGTCTTTATCTGGAGAAAATTTAAACAGATTTATTTTTTTGCAACAAAGAAACAAATATCTGAAAAAAAGAGAGCAGTGTAGCCCTGAGTCAATTCCTACTTCTATTTTGTACCTACATATTATCATTTCATCTCTTCCTACCAACATTTTGTGCCATTTAATCCCTATGGCTACTATTTTATTGTTTTCATATTTTTATTGATGCTTTATACATGTGGACAACTTGCTAGTATATTAGTTTAGTACATATTTGCGAAAAGGACAAAAAACTATTTACATACACTATGGTCAGGACTTTAACGTGCTCATTTTGACTGATTTATTATGTGTTTTCATTATAAATAGTTGGTTAAATGTGTAGCTTTGGGTTGGCGACCACATTCACTGTGCAGGTACAAAATCTCCTCAGGGCTGGTCTGAAATATCTACAAATTATTTCATGATTGCTTTGAAATGTCAAGTGGAAAACAGCTCCATTTTGTACAAACATTTTGAAAATTTGAAAAGGTGAGACACATTCAAAGCTGCAAAGGTTTTGGATGCAAATGGTGCAACATGAGCAAAATGACCAGCATCTATAGCATCTATAGCCAAAGCTCAGGGCATTGAGACGAGTCTCTGCATGGCAACACTGATGTAAGCTAATTTTGAAAAAGAGAAGAAAAACAGTGAAATACACTAAAGGTTGTTCTGCTTTTCTGATAGATTTCATAAGCAAAAACTAAAAGGTGTTTTGAAAATCACTGAGAACAAAATATGAGCTAAATCCCTCTGAATCTCATGGCTTTCTCTCCTTCTTTACACTTAAAAAAACCACCTGATCCCTCTGAGTGTCCTGCACCAAACTCACCTGAACAGAGGAGCTAATGTCAACAGAAATCACACTCCGTCTGTCAAACACCAGCGCAGCACTATAAATGGTTTATGTCACAGTCTTTGTCAAGCACCCTCTCTACACCAACCGACCCAGCCCTGTATCACACACACACACACACACACACACACACACACACACACACACACACACACACACACACACACACACACACACACAGACTCCCTCAAGCATTAGCCATGGAATTGAAAAGCCACTTCAGAAAAATAATGGAGCATTGGCAGCCCTACAGGGTGTGTTGAGGCAGCGTGAGGGAATGGGCTGCTGACCGGCCGTGAACAAGGTGATCTGACCTGTTTGCAAAGGCAGCTGCTGTTGTTGAGGCACATGTATTCATATGATTCAGCACATGTTTGAAAGAGACAAAGAGAAAAAAAGTCTTGATCTGAACTAGTGAATGTCAACGTTTACAGTTTTACAACAAATCATAAGCATTTCTGACGACGCATAAACTAGATCATTTGATGAAATGTGCACTGCAAACTATTTGTCAACTGGATTCAACTGAATTGCATTTTGATTTGACTTTGTGTTTACTGCAATGAAATGGATTTTATATTGATAGGAATGAGTTGAATGAATCAACTTTCTGAGTATTTCTAGATCAATCTCAAATGTAGGAAAAACAAAAATGGTAGCGAAAAATCAAACATTTTAAGATTAATCTGAGATATTGTCTATAAAAAACAAGAAAACTTCTGAACTTGAAAAGTCAAAAATTGGCTAGAAAAAAAATTACATTAATATCAGAAACTGAGAAAAAAACTTGGAAATTTCTGAGTTTCAAAAGTTTAAAGTACTCCTGATTTAATTCCATCTACAATGGCCACAATACGCATCGTAAAATAGTTCCATGAGAAATGTACACGGCTTTCACTGGAAAAATGCGGTGCGTCTTTGTGCGTTTACACAATTTAAGATGGATAACAACAGTCAGCTGCTACTTGATTATCTGTAGTGTGTTTAGCTAATCAGGTTTTGTAGCCTGAAGGCCACAGACGGACCTTAAGACAATGCAACAGAGTGAGTCATCACAGTGAGATGACTATGATCTTTGGTCCATCTAGAAATGAACGAATGTGAGCTCATTCATTCATATGTCATCCAAAAGGACCATCCATTGTACATATACACCAAAATGGCTGAGAAATAATAAAAATAAAAAAGGTTGCAACGGCTTAGTCCAAGCCTTGAATGGTGGTGAAATATTTTGAGAACTTTGAATAAGAAATGCTGTGAAAACTGAGTAACTTCAACAAAAATATCAAATGAAGTCCAATAGAAAACAATTTAGAGATATGACCGCTCTGCTTGGACATAGACGTTACTTGGTCAGTTGACCGCGTGGCCCGACACACGGACAGATGAGCTTGCCCGCATTGCTTGGAGAGATGTGTGTGTGTTGCTCAGTAATCCCATCTGCCTGTCATCACTACTGAAGTACCACAGCTTCATGCATACACAGCAGAATCTGTCACAGATCGTCTTTAAAAAGCCTCCAGGGATCCATAAAGAAATCCACTGGAAGATAAAGTAGGAGAAGACAGGGCCGAGATGCTGGGGAGGTCCTGGCCAGTAGATAAGCACTGGGATAAATCATTTAAAACTGGAAGAAAATTGTATCAGGGTAACAAAATGTCATATCACTCAAGATTTCTTCAGTAAACAGAAAAACGAATCCCAACGAGAATGTTTGAATGTTTGAGCCTCTGCAGACGTGACTCTGTCTTTCTGTACTGGATTAAAACTAAAATCTGATTGTCTGTCGGACAAACATGTTTGGATGAACAGGCTTTTATGGATCAGCATATTTGGTGGAATTTGACAAAACATAAGGTTCATTTCATGTTTCACAACTGGTGACTGTATGATGTTTTTATGATGTCAAGCACTTTGAACATTCTTGTTACTGAAATTGCTACAGAAACAGACTTGACTTAAAACGCTTTGAAGCTGATAAAAAAAACACACAAATAGAAATTAACCCAATTTAATGGAATTCCAAAGTAAGTGTATTCTTCTACATTGTTGTACAATATTAGCAGATATGACTCTATGAAGTATCAAGAAACTTTTGAAAATGTGGTTTTAGGTGTTGAAAGCTGAGTTGAGTGGCAGGTCTTCTGATTTCAGGTAAAGTCGAAAGTATCGTTGGGCATTTATTGAACTGTATGTTGATTATCGTGATATGATTTGGATTTATTGTTGCCACAATAAATTCTGATTAATGATGCTTAACTATGTCTACTATTGCTGTTATCACACAATATTTATCACAATAGTACCACAAAATATTGTGAAGCTTTCAGTCTATAACGCCCCCCGTTTCTACAGTCAGTAAACTTTAGTCTGTCTGGTCTGAGACTCTTGTTCACGTCTCTGGCAGCTTTTGTTGAAGGTGTAGTTATGTGTTGAAGCTACAGACGCTTAATAAAAAATAGAATAAAGTTTCATCTCTAGCACAGAAATGAAGTTTGTTTTGATTGTTTTTATTTGTGATGTTTTTATGAGCACAAAGAATAAGATATGATTCGCATGTAATTTCTTAAGTTCACAGCCTGATTCATCACATTTTTTACCAGTCCCACAGAATATCACTGGAAACCTCACATTTTGCTCACTGCTCTCGGTTTTTTAAGGAACTCCAGCCATCTAAACTGATGGAGCCGTCTCTGCCTTCACTCAGCCTGAGCGAAGGCGACTTTTCTTCCACCCTAATCAGTCCAGCAAAGGGACAGATTGGAGGCTCAGTAATGGCCAACAACTTGAGGTCAGGCTCAGCTAAGACTTTAAAGTTTGTTGTTATCTGCTAGATTGAAAGACCAAGAATGGTTTTATCTCATTTTGCCCGTGTTGTTGCTAAGATTTCAACTGTCACAAAATGGTTACAAGGAAACACAGTGCAGTAAAATAAAGCTCATGTTTTTTAAAATGATAAATAAATGAACTTTGTGCACAACATTTTGTTTCCAATTAGGACCTAAGATGTAGTTTGAAATTATAATTGCAGAGGAACAGAAACTGGGAGCTTGGCGTTTATCAGTAAATATGTTGAGGGACATGGTGTTTGCCTGACAGTGTGTGTCTGTGCCAAGCACACACACACACACACACACGTTCCTTCAGTGGTTTTCTTTACTTTTCATATTTTCAACATGTTCAACAAGCCCACTCGTGTCGAGCTTTCCTGTCACACACCCGGAGATAAAAGTGGAGACATCATTACCTGTAAGACGGCATGATGACATCTGTGTGCAACGCCAAGCATTCAAACTTTTTTCTATCTAAGAACAAAAAGAAAGGTCAGATCTAATGAGAGCCATGAGTGCATGAGACGTCTCAAATTTCATTTCTAAATAAAACAAATAATTATTCTTCAAAAATACTCAATATAATTACACTAACGATGCAAACCTTCCCCTGCAGAAAACCCCAAAGTCACACAGTAAGGCCTCAAAGTGCATTAGAGGTAATGAAACAGTATATTTCATTACCTCTAATACAATCCAGTAGTTAATGTTATAATGAAAACTGTCATTAAAATATACAGACGTTTAAAAGAAACTATGGTATCAAAACTACATCAAGAGCCAAAGCATATTAAACTTTATTCAAGTATTTCTAACTGTAAAAAAACAAGTTCAACACACATTTAAAGATATTTCTTTAGCACAAGTAGAAACAACTAGTGCTTTCCTGTTTAAAAACCAAACAAACCACGTTACAAAACTCTGTCTAAAACATGATTATTAATACAGTGAGACCATGGTGTGTGTTTGAGAGGTTATCCTACCATGAGAGGCTCGTAGCCTTGGTCTTAACACACCAACCTTCGAATCTAAACTAGCAGTAAAGACTTTTTATTCCCGACAAACGTTCTGGAGTATTCTAATGTGGCTTCTTCTTCTTTGCTGCCAAGACTCTAAAGGTTGTGAGTGAAATGTCTGCATCACAAAGAGAACAGTGTAATGTGCTGCTTGCTTTCCAACAGGAACTAATAGAACATATAAAATCATAAAAGGATACACATTTACATAACAGTCCACTCATTTGTTAGCCATTAGCCGTGTGCTTTCACCTCCTCCACGCAGCTCCAGTAAACACACCATTAAAATAAAATGAGTGTGTCTTTAACCACGGCTTACTGTTTTGCAAATGAGTGATGCCCTCTTCCTCCCTCTGTCTGCGTGACACACAAAAAGCTCTTTACTGATCTACAGCATTGTCTGTGACATCCACCCTCCACCAACATGCAGCAGCAGGACGGTTCTGTCCAACGCTGGACCACCCACACTGTACTGAGCCCGGTCAGACCCACACACGTTGCTCCAACAGACCCACATGATAGAGACACCTATGGCATCCATGGTGCCCATGTGTTGGTGAAGATGTTTTAAAATGACTAAAGTCCTACGACAATCTTTTTTTTTTGTCATAGTTTCAGGTAACCATAGCAAATGACAACCTGAAATTTAGGAAGTTACATTTAACAGTTTAAAAGCTTCTTTAAGCCTAAATAAACTCTTTAATGCCTTACTTACCGAGTAGTTTCTTATTCCTTTGCTCGTTTGTGGAGAGTTAAATATTTAATACTTTCTCAAATTATTTTTTTTCTTGTCACCATGCTGCTTTTACATCTAAATTTTTTTTATTACATCTTAGTGTTAGAACGCCTGTTTACAATTGAAAGATAATTAAATTGACCCTCTTCTAAAAAGCGCTTGTAGTGAATAACATAATCAGAATAGTTTTTGTATTTGTTCCCTGAACAAACAATGGAAAATGTGTGGTGATCATTTTTTCCCTCAGGCCCTTGAAGATTTGTCACAGTATTTTAACCACCAGGTCCCTCAGCCAGAACCATGCCATACCTTAATAAATATGTAAAATTATTATAAAAAGCAAAATCATATGAAGAAGTAGTGCTTAAAGAGATATAGAAATGTAAAGTTCAGTCTTCTACTGTTTTCATAGTCTTGAACTATTTTTAACTTTTGAAATTTAAGGAAAATAGTCACCAGGTTCTTTTTGTCTTGGCTATTTTTCAAACTATGTTTGCGTTTCTGCTTGATCAAAATTAGGTCCGATTTGATTTAATCTCCCTTTCATGTCTTGATTTTATACACGGTTCTAATATCACAGCAATGGCTTTTTTATTCAATTGTCTGATTTCTGTCAGGACAAAGATGAGCTTATGATCACAATAAAGTTAAATCTAAAGTATGGAATTATGGCTGTCTAAGACATTAAAGAAGTAAAATTGATACTTTTCTGTGACTGCAGAAATAATGACTGAAAATGTTTTGCAAGCTGGCATGTGGTGCAGAGCGGGCGCCATGTTTATAGACACCATTAGTCCTCCAACTGTCTGGCTTCCCCTCTCCGTCTCAGGACCAATGCTGCCTGTTTTGTCCGACTTGGTTCTCTGTGCCTGCTTGCTCTCCGTTTTATAAAAGAACACTTGCATCAAAAAATCTTATAAATATCTGCTTCCCTTTACATTAAACAAACCAACACAGCCAGTTATCCTGAAAGTTACTGAAGTACAGACGAACTGGGAGAAAAGCTACAAAATTAGTCGTGCGAATGTAAAGAATCTAAAGTATCTGAACGATGCTTTACTTTTTTTTTTTCCCTTTGTCTTAAGTATTTGCAGCTCAAATGTTTTGCTGACTTTTCAAATGTGCGGCTCCTTTGACAGCGTTGAATGATAGTGTGACCTTCCTGCTAGTAATTAAAATGAACATGAGTACTGCACTTCACGGAGGAATTTCTCATTTAGCATTTGGCATCCAGATGAGGCACTGAATGGGCAAAGCAAATTCAAATAAAATGATTTCACAGCTGAAATAATAAAAAAAAGGATCTTTTATTTACTTAAATCTTAAACCGCCGAATGATTTTCTTTTCAGGGGAAAAAAAAAAAAGACAACAGTCTTTCAGCACATTTAAGATGTCCTTGCTTTCAAACGTATTTATGAAAAACTTAAGAAAATGTTTTTTATCATCTTTAGAAACTTAGTATTCCACCAAAAACAAGCAAATAATTTCTGTTCCTCATGTTGTTCACATTAGAGTTTAGTTGAAGTTACAAAAGAAGAAAAAATAAATAAAATGGAGAAACGGGGGGTGACTCACTGTGGAAAAAGATGGAAATATGTATAAAAAAAAATATATGAAACATGAGTAACAGGAGCAGGGACTGAACCCAGACTTCGCTTAGCATGCACAGCCAACACAGAGCGCCAAAAATAGCTCAGTGATCTGCCAGAACCACACAAAACTGCATGCAAGTCGAGGAACCAGGGGCCCCAACCGTGGAAAACTCATCAAATTAGGAGTCTGAGGAGGCCAAGATGGAAGAAAGAGAGAGCAGAAAAAAAGAAAGGAGGCCATCAAAGTGGGTAGTTTGAGTGTGTGATTGCTGTCAGACTGGGTTTGTCTCAGCAGAACTATTTGTAGCTTAGAAACTGGCTTCACAAACACACACCCACGCAGGAGAGAAAAAGCAAAGCTGCACCGGCCTCACTTCACTTCCCCCTTTCCTTTAACCTTCTTTGTCATCTTCCTTTATTTTTACAGCAGACTCTCTTTCCTCATTCCATCCCCATTTTTAGCCCTCTCTTTTTTGCTTCCTTATATATATATCTATATATATA
>NW_015115804.1:37458-56545 GCF_001443285.1 Poecilia latipinna
TCTGGAAAACGCTGACTATGATCGGCTGTTGCAGTCGAAACCTGAAATAGTCCTGCAATTTCTTTCCCTGAAAAGATGCGACTGAGGAAACATGAGCAACATGTTGGAGCCTCCAGGAGGGCAACAATTTTTCCCTCAAATTTTAAACTGCGTATTATCGTATCTTTGTTGTCTAAAACTGTGCTTCACTGCTTCCTACTAGCTTTTCAGCTCCTACTTGTCGATTTCCACCAATTGCACTAATGTGCTCTTATCTATCTGGCTCACTAATTTGCTGAGACTCAGACGCTTTGACTCTCACATTCGTCTCTACAGGATGCTGCTAATATTGCTAATCGAGTCATTTTACCAGATTCTAGCGAGATCTCTGTGAATCAGACAATCTCCTTAAAATCACATCCACCCTTCTTTATCTTCTAAGGTGGAACTCAGTGACACTTTTATTCCACCAGTCCCTATCCAACCAGAGTTTTCTCTGCTTCTTTCTTTAGGGCTCTTCTTAAATTCCAGTTTGCACTGCTTCCCTCACCTCTCTTCTCCTTGGACACCTGTTGCTACAAACCCAGCAAAGTTTTTCTGTTTTGATGGATTTGGGTTTTCAAATTTAAAGAGATGGCTGTATGTGCATATTAGATATGAAGTTAAATTGGGAATTGGCAAAGTAGTCATGCGTCATAGCTTCAAATTTTTGCATGTGGGCCTTTTTTACTCAACCCATCATTATGTCAGACAGATAAAATACAGTGCTAGTTGATATCAAAACACTCTATCATTTCACCAAAGACTAAGTTTGAAGTGGTTTTGTTTTAGGTTCTTTTGTTAAGCTGCATTCACCAGCTGTGAGTCTTGATTTTGGAACTTTGAGTTGACCAACGCCGTCTAAGATGGTGAATTTCTCCATGGCATCAGGAAACAGTCAATCCTCCCTGGTAGCTAAATAACTTCTAATTAGCTTTGACCAAACTCTATTTATTTCCTTCTCTTACAAGTTCATTGTGATTGGACATCTTCCTGCTACAGGTAAGAGAACTATTCCTCAAACTGGCTTCCGAGAACCTCATTTCAAAATCATCTTTTAATCTAATATAACCTGCTCCGACCTTTTCCAGGTCAAGGTTTTCAGAAATTGTGTATCACAAATCAGCCACAACTCTCTGATTGGCGAACCTCCGGTTTTCCACTGGAGTGTTTCCAGGTCAGGACATCAGTGTTGAAGACAAGACAATGCAATTTTTCCTGTATTGACCATGGAGCCAACGCCAGTGACCTGAATTACACACCTCTGTTTGGGTTAGCTATGTTTCTGTCTGTCTGCTCATCTTCCTGCTGTCTGTCCTCTGTTTGTTTTCTGTGTGTGTGTGTGTGTGTGTGTGTGTGTGTGTGTGTGTGTGTGTGTGTGTGTGTGTGTGTGCGCGCGCGCCTTTGGGCCTCAATCTTTTTATTGTTCTGGACAGATAAAGAGACTGGGTCTCAAAGAAAGAAAAAAAAGAGGTCTGCAAAATCACTCTCTCTCACACACACTGAGACATTCAGGGCCACACAGACACACACAAACACACAATCAGAGGTTTCTTCGGATGAAAGGGTCATTGTGGTAGCACAGCCACAAATCCTGGCAGCACTCAGCTCTCGACAGCTAAAACACACCCACACACACACACACACACACACAATTCTTGTAGAACAAAACACTTCTTGTCTTCGAACCGGAGAGCCTGACCCCGTCTAAACACACAATGCTACACACACAAATAAAAAACACTTTGACTCACTCTCCATTGACTTTTAATCATTTCCTGCACCAGAGTCTCTGTTCTATGCATGCCAAAATGCAAATTTCATCTGCGTTCAAAATTCTCATCAGTTTTGAAGCTGCATTTCTGCAAGCAAGTGCAGCCCCCCCTCCTCTTCCTGGGCACATGTGCACAGACTAAAGGTGGATTATCGTCATTTACAAATCTATGGCTTTGTGACTGACCCATCAGCAACAGTGGTGGCAGCACAACCCAATGAATAATTCAACGCTTCCTTAAGGGTTAAAACAGGCAGAAAATGTGCTTGTTAAGATCATAAAGAGCAGACAGCAGACACTTTTAGAGACACATGACATAAAGAAGACCGCTGAGAGGGGCTGAAGGGACAGACAGATGAAAGATGATGGGGTGGAAGAAAAATACAGATGCAGCCAATGGAAGTTTCAAGCCAAATGACCACGAATGGTCAATGGACTGAATCCATAAAGAGCTTTTCTAGTCATACCAACCACTGTTGCTCTTTGCACATCCTTCAGGACAGACGGACGTCAAAGCAACCTATGAGCGCATCAAAAAACAGACAGCTGGAATCCTACGATCATTTCTATAAAGTCGATTTATCTGTAGAAATGCTCATAGGGTGCTGAGTGGTTGGCTACAAAGACAGATGCAAACCAAACTTGCTATTTTATATTACTTCTTTGATGAAGAAAGAAGACGGCGATGAATAGCAGGTGTAAGGACCAGCAGCCCTCGGTGTCTCCACAGACTTTTTACAAGATAAGTAGATAAACATTCTCAAGTAAGCAAGATTAATAAGATGCAGTCAAATATTCCATTATCGCATAGGTATGGGTCTAATTATTAGTAATCATGGAGGAAATGCCCCACCATCAGGTAGCCTACCATCTACAAAAAAAATAAAAAATAGTGTAAGCATCTAGACCAGGGGTGGGCAATCCTGGTTCTGGAGGGCCGGTGTCCTGCAGCTCTTAATGTCTCCCTGGTCCAACACACTTGAATCTAACAGCTGAATCTCCTCCTCAGTGCTGTCAGGTTCTCTCAACCTGATTAGGTGACATGATTACAAAGAGTCAACAGCCACACCAGGGCTGGGCCGTGTGGTCCTAATGTACTTTTTGGTATTCATTCTGATAATGATGAAGGTGATGATAAAGGTACTTGTTTTTCACTATCTGTGTAGGACAAATGCATTTTGTCCTAAAAAGAGCACTCCTGTCCTCTTCAGAACAGCAAATGCCTTTAATCACATTTCTTAATTAATAGCATTTCTTGGTGATCTTATGAATCCAAAAATGGAGGAATTATCCAAAGCAACAATTCTGACAAAGTTGTTGGTTTTTGTAACTCGGAGTCAAAACCAGAACTTTCCATGGAGACACAGCCTTACTACAAATGTCTTCAACCGATGGGACGAGATAAAACATTCAAACATTCCTGAGTGGAAACCTTATAAAACCAAACTAAATCTTTTTAAACCAGACGTTCAGTAGACGTGTGTCCTTACAAAGAGTTTTAAGTACAAGGTTGACGAACAAGGACTTTCCAAAATGAGATCATTTCATAATTTCTTCTGAATTTGACATCTTCCTGGTTATATGTGAAAATAAGAAAGAAAAAAAAAAACATGACTAAAGGGCCAAAAATAGATATACAGATCAAAATGTAGAATGAATGTTAAAACATGTGGGGAGCTAATCATGTTTGTCAGAGCATTTCTAAGAATAGCTGGAGGTCACGAGGAGCTCTGTCAGAAAGGAAAACTGCGATTTGTGTCACCTGTGAGCCGACAAGAATGAAACAAGGAAGAAAAACGAAACACCGTGCCCCAGAGAGAGCGAAAATCTACAATGCCCTCCTTAAGGAGAGCAAAGTAAATCAATCAAAAACAAATCTCTTCTCCGGATGCTTTCCCAACATCATCTCTCCCGTCCATCTGTCGCTCTCCTCCCTCTGTCTTTTTTTGGCTTTTTCCTCTCTGTCCTCTCTCAAACCTTCAATCTTGCTTCTCGTATCCACCGAGGCGTATGTAAGCGAGTGTGGCAGGCCTGGTGGCGGGGTGTGTTACAGCTTCAGACTAACATGCCCCCCTCCACCCTCTTTCCCATCGTATCCTCTGCAAACACATTCAAATTCAAAAGGCCAAAGAAGTTTGGAGAGTGACGCCAGATGTTCCAAGCTGCACATCCTCTCCTTCTTCTCTTCCAGCTCGCTTTTCTTCTTCCTCACTCATCTGGCCTTTTATTCCTTTTACAGAGCCCCCTCTTTATCCTCTTCCATTTCTGAATTTAATAAAAAACCCTCATCTTTTCTTTCTGTTGCTCTTTTCTTTCTTTGTGCGAGCCATTTATTTGCTTTCTCACTCCACGTTGCTTTATCCTTCGCTTCCAACCATCTATTTGCGTCAATGCCGTCTAACTCTGCGGTCCATTGACTTTTAGCTCAATCAGCTGAAAACTTTAAAAGGAGCAGAAGCTTTGGGAAGAGGGAGAGCATTCACAATCATATCCCTGATATACGGAATGTGACGGATGTTCCTTTCCCCACTCTGCTGAATTCATACTGATCTCATTGGGTTTAATTGATGCAGCCAAAAAAAACCAACAATATCTTTCTTGCGTGAATATTTTCTTTATTAGCCATCTGGATCCCTGATTTTTCCTATTTATCACATCCTCTCCCTGTCTCCACAGCCACCAGGTTGCTAATCCCCCCTCCGTCTCTCTCTTTCTCTCTCTCTGAATCTTATTGATTCTCTGCCGGTGTGTGTTTGTTCCTCCTCCTTTTAACTGTCAGAAGCAGATAAAATCTGCCGATGTCCCCCAAACTTTATAAACCCAATCTCTGTCTCCTGCAAACCTCTTAGGAAAAGCTGAGCATGAATCCTTAATATGTAAAGCCAAAGCAGATGGGAACCAGAGAGAAGTGACTGGGAAAGGGAGAGGGGGCGACTATTTGCACACCTTTCCATTTTTATCATCTCTCAAGGTTCATGAGTAAGACAAAGCTGTATTAAGGTATTATTCTGTCTATAACGACTTTAAAAAAGTATTCAAGCCCTTAATCTTGTCACATGGCACCAAAAGTGTGTGTTGTATCGTCTCTGTATAGTCTGGAATTTTAATTGGTTGCGTTCACCTTCCTTTTACTGACTGTCTGACTTATAATCAGACCAAACGTCTCTTCTTGTAGGTCAATTAGAATTAGCATTTTTTTTCCTTTGCGAATAAATTTTTCACAGTGATGAGAGAAAGAACATGTCAGATTTATTTATGAATGTCATCAAACTATAAGTTGATACAGTTTTTGGTAGCATAGTCTTTAACAGCAAGTCTTGGTTCAAATCTTTTTTGTTTCCTTCTAAATAGCCAAAGCTTCTTGGAGTTTTGGCACAGAACTGGTGGAACTCAGTCTTTTCAGATCTGCCCTCAACTTATACATAACATCAGGACTTTGTGTTCTAAAGCCGTTTTCTAACCACTTTGGGGTGTCCTTGGGGTTATTGTCCATTTGGAAGTCCAATTTGCTTTTTAGATGCTCCTTCAACATTTCCACATAATATTCATTCCTCATGATGCTAGCTGTTTCATGAACTCACCCCACTGTCTTTTCAGTCTGGATGGTACGAGCATCCCAGTTTTTCTGCCAAACTGGGAGGAAAACAAACTTTAGTTTTATTAGACCTCAGGACATGTCTCCAAAAATGAAGATCTTTGTCCTTGTGTGCATTGTTCTGGATTTGATTTGAACATTTGGGTCACAAAGCCCATCTCCTTCTAGAGTGGTACTCCCATCACGTCTATACATGCTTACATCTCCAATCAAATCATATGTGTCAGTCGACCCATCAGAAGTTCCTAAAGAAATGACATCATCCTTTGGGCTCTCCATCATTGCTTAAAGAGATACAGTATGTAAAATTCTGATTGTGAAGACTTTAATGATTAAATCTTTGACATATTCTCTCTCTCATTATTGCAGCATTTAGCAAATGGAGATAAACAAGAAAAGTTTGGTTTTCTAACTTTAGACATTGAGGAAAAACAAGGTGTTTGTGTCTTTTAGTTCGGTGTATGTAAACTTTTAGTTTTAACCATACACTGCACTTGTCCCACTCATATCCAGCCTCCACCCATGTGCCCAAACCCAGCCCCCCTCCATGCCCCTTCCTCCTTCTGTCCATTCAAGTATTGATTTAGCTGTCCATGATATGTCACGGTGATGGACAGCTACTAATTGGCCTAATCCAACCCCCAGGGGCATGTAGATCTCTGGCTGATCTGGAAACAGCTGTCCTATTGTGCAAGCAGCTGACACCGAGACCCTGGGGACCCGGAGAAGCAAGAGATGGGGCGATAGAGAGGGATCTGCTCACCTCCAAGAGCCAGTGTTTATTCTTCAGAAATCTTATGGTTCCTGCTGTTCTTACTTCAAACACACAGTGTCATCATAGCTGCTGTCTTTACATATTTTAAAGGCTCAACATGTATTTCAGTTGAGCCTCACACTTAAGCTACACCTGCGTACAGGAATATAAAAGACAGTCGGGTGGAGAACTCTGTGGAGTAAAAGACGGCTCTGGCCAAGCGGTCGGACAGAAGACGCTCTGACTCAAAGGTCGGCATCATGTCCCCGTCAGAGAGTCCTTGAGCGAAACACCGAGTGTCTCACATTTACAGAGGTAGACAGTCGTCCAAGAGAGGAGAGGAGCTGGCCTAAGCACACCCAGATTAGCTCTGCTCTATTGAAGAGGCAAGAGGCAGAACGCAAGGTCTTAGCGGATGCCGCTAAGCCTTTAAAGAGCCGCCTTCAGCCAGGGATGCACCCCAACCCTCAACCATCACCCCAAGCCCATTTAGCCCCGAGGGGGGAGTGGGGGGTCACTGTTTACATTCAAATTAGCCCGTGGAGACCTTACGGGACGAACATTCTGGCTTAAAGGCAGGTCATGATCCGCTCATCTGGCAGCCATTAGCCGTTTTTAAGCTTTGAGGCAGATTTTATTCATAATGATAAAGTGCGAACATGGGTTTGATTTTAAGGGAACATAGCTCGACTTTAAAGCTGGAAGGGGTATCATTAAACATGTAAAGCCCACCCTCAGAGTTACTTCAGGTTTTTTGAGGTTAAAAAACAGGAAGCTTGAATGCGTTTTGCAGCATTAGGGCTGGAAATCGGCTTTGAAAGAAATTAAAACTTTTACTGGATTAAATGGTGTTGGAACAAAATTTATCATGTTTGTCTTAAAAAAAAAAAGTTTTTTTTTTAAGTTTCTTAGCAAATATTTACTTTTTAATCAGGGCTGAGATTGCTGTTCTGAATCAACACAACAATGTGTTTTCTCTCAAAGGTCCACAGAGTCCTGTTAAAACCAAACCATCATAAATAACTTCTAAACATTTCCTGCATATAATGAGAAATTTCTCCAGTGATGTTGAGCTGGAAAATAAACAACTTTGTTCAGGAGACAGTAAAGAATAGAAAAGCTGAAATAGTAATATGTAGCTGAAGACTTTCTGACTCGACTGTCATATTTTGATTTTTTGGACTTTTCCACATTTGCGTCTTAAACTAATATCATTTTTTTGGGGAGGTTGCAAAGTATCACAAGGCTCTCATCATACTAGAACCGAGGTTTCGTAAGGATGATTTTGTGCTTCAACAAACAACTGACTTATCATTTGTTTTTGATTGCCAGTAATAGCTATTCATTTGAAAATACCTAAGAAAATATAGAAATATAAGTATTTTCTATGAGAGTGAGCAGGATTAGGAAAAGTAACATCTAACAACTACTAGAGTGGCAAAGTAGTTTTAACAGTATGTGCAGAGTATGGATGAACTGGCATTAGGTGGACACATACGCCATTTTGGCTACATTCATACCAGAAAAGTACAAACCATCACTTTGCTCTTGGCTTCGTTCAGAGGATCTGGACCATCAGCTATTGAGAAACAATTGCTTGCTGGAGGCCTGGCTATCATTTGACCTTGACATATGTACCATGAAGAAAGCTGCACTATGAAGCTTGTTGGAAATTGTGTGCGCTTTAAACAACCATCCCCTACTATGAAGAAAGAAGTGTAGAAATTGAACTGAATAGGAGAAATTCCACTGAAGGGAAATGAGAATCGAGCAGAACTGTGTAGGAAGACAATGGTCAGGCTAGACCAGAAGTGGCTTCACATAAATTTGTATCGAAAGTCTACAAAGCGCTAGGTTTGTTTACTCTCATGGAACCAAGTTTTCACTTCTTAATTTTTTTCCATCTTCAAACAGATCTGATTCATAGTTAAAATAGTATAGAATAAATGTCACATTTTATGTGGAAAGGTTTTTAAGTACTTATTTCCTTACATTACACCAACATGGCCTTTACCGAGGCAGACAGGAAAAAGAAAATTGATCAGCAATGTTGCAGACCCACTGCACTTATCATGCATGTGTAATGACCCTAATTACCCTTCTACATCACATTTCACCCGACCTGCCCTGGAACCACTGACACACCGCCGACAACCTGACAAGCAGAAAACACAAGAGTCATTGTGGCAAGACATCGTCTCCTGTGAACCGTCCCCTCCCCGTCCTCTGCGTTCCGACTCAGTTCTCGGACACGGTTGCTACTTAATAATAACCCCCCTCCTTGTTCCCCACATGGCCATGCCAGTTCCCCTCCCTCTTTCTCCAGGTTAACACAGAGAGCCTTTTGTTCTTCTGAACTGCAATCTCTTACCTCACTAAGCCTATAGTCTCAATTTCAAATGGCCTGAGCAACCATAGAAGCTGAGATGAATGACGACCAGATGTTACTTCCTAAGTTTAGAGGAATAAAAATATTTTTTTAAACTTAATTTAAAAAAGCAGATAGCGTCTTATTTCTTAATGTTCAACATCAGGAGGCAGGAGGAAGGTGTCCTTAAGCAACTCAACCTACTTTTTCACACTTTCAGAGGTATTTGAATAAATGCCTCTGAAAAATACAGTAGTTGAAATATAAATAGAAAATGGAAATCCTCTCAAATCAAATATCTTTTTTTTCCTCCCTCAAAATGTGGTAGCAATATATTTTCTTTGATTTTTTTTTCTTTTCACTTTGAGAAAAAAAAACAGGTGACATTCAGCTCTTATTGCTCCAAACTGCTCCTAAAGATTGTTGAATAAAATATCAATGTGAATAAAACATCTGCACTGTTTTCTAATGTAGAAAAAAAAGGTCAAAACATCCATCTAGGCAGTCATTCGTCCAGCTACCTTCCTATTAGTTGCTTTACATTACCATAAATATGTGTTGTACAAAATCCTTGAAAGTAAATTTTTTGAGAAAAGTCATTTTTTGTTAAAGATTTGCTCCATATATTTTAATGCTGACAACGTCTGTGAAGAAGTCGCATCTAACTGAACTGTGTTTTTAGTTCACCTTAAAAGAGAGAAGAGTGACTTAAGCTAATTGTTTTGCTGCATGACCAAGCTAACTAGCTGTAGCATGTAAGCAGAAAGCACCACATTCTGCTGAACTTTATGAATTCAACAACAAGAACAACATGTTTATGAGCAGAGGTCGTCCAGGTTGCCTAGATCATCTATATTGGAAAATAATTGTTCCGACTTCAATTTAAGTAGATCTATCAAGTATTTGGTATGTGAACAACTAAAATAGGCAGCGGTCTCATGGATCATGAATTTTAGCTCTTCCTTAGCCTTGTTTCTAACCCCCACAAATAATCAGGACCCACTGCATTGCATTACATTTACTAATCGAGTTTGAACAGAAATATAGTAGGAGAGGGGTGTAATATGGCATATCAGACGCTTCATTATCTAAACATTTGTACACATAGCAACTATAATAAATTCTGACTTGATAGCTGATGGAAAGCTTTCTGCTTTGAAATCAAGATGTGTTCCTGTTGAGTTTTCTGGACTGCACCTTGGAAAATACAACCTCAGAGACCAAATACTACATAACAGATGTCCAACCTGACTTAACTGCCTTCCAAGTCAACAGATTTAGATTTTCTAGTTGGATTCTCTAAAGGTAAAACTCAGTGACCAGGCTAACTATCCATATCAACTGAGTTCTCTTTGTTTTATGCATTCTAACGCAGTAGCAGTCATACAACAAAGATTTCACAGCATAAAATCAGAAGCACAAATCAACTGTAAATCAATGTGACACCCAACTTGAACTTGAAGAAGACAGTTACTGAAGAAACCTCTAACTTTTCAAGCAACAACTCCTCTGTTAACGTTCTGGCCAAACATTTTGGCGAGAAACTTCAAAGCTCCATCTTTTGAGCACAGAGAAAACACTTATGCTTTCTTTGCCTATTTGAATTTCAATTATGAATTTAACTGTTTTTTTCACTCCTCTTCTTCCTCCCCCTTTGGAGGTACATTTGCTTCTTATACAGATAAATCAAGGCAACAGCCATGTAGCCATCATGCGTCGACTCACAGAGAGCTTAGAGTTCACCTTCTCACCTTTCGGATGATATGGACTTCTGCCGACAGGCTGCCTGGAATAACTTTCATCTGTTGCTCTGGTGATGCTAACACTCAGGTGGACGGGAATGCGCAAAGACTCTAATGCTGACCTTGCATGATCAGCTTTAGAACTACATATGAAAGCAACATGCAATGACCCCTCAGTCCCCCTGCCACTAACACACACACACACACACACACACACACACACACACACCAGCACTGACCTTGTTCGTTCAACCTTCCCACTAGAGTATAAACAATGTTGACTGAATTTGCTTTTGTAACCGTCACAATAAAAATAGACATGAGGTGACAAATCCGATGTCACTCTAAATAAGCACTGAAAACTCATATGTAAAATGACTCAAAGGAACTGCTTTAAAAATAAACCCTGACCAGAGTATCTGTCTGCATTTCTCACTCACTACTGCAATATGTTTAAAAAAAACTAATTAAGATCTTATGATGGATCAAAATCCCCAAGCAGCAGAGGTCAAACATACAATCAATGGCTCTACCACATTTAATGTTTTACTAAAGGTCCTTGGATGTTTTTATCATGGCTTAAAAATCCGAATGAACTTTGGTTTCAATTGTGATCGTTACTCATCGTGTGTATTTTGTAAATGGCTATGCTGTTAAATCTCTCACTCTACTATTAAAAACCGGGGTTGGGGGGTATTAGCCAGTTCTGGAGGCAGCTATATTTGCTTATATAGTGAAAATGAACCGTTACGTTTCACATGCAGCTGCAGACAAAAAGCTCAGAGGGAAGATGACAAGTCGGATGAGAAAAGGGATGTTAGTTTGTATGAATTATGCTCTATAAACCCGTGACTCATGGTCAGGGTTTGAGATGCAGGCAGGCAGAGAAATATAGAAGCAGACAAGCTGTTCACAAAACAGAACAATTTATCGTGTCCAACAAGGACACCGGAGATGTCCAAACTTCTTGCCAAGTCGGCCAAAGCTGCCAAGTTCAAAATACTCAAGGGTCACAAAAACCTGGTTTAGTTTTCAGATTATAAAAGCAACAATGAATTTATCATGATTCTTTTTGGTCGTTTTAAATAAACGCATTCTGTTATACAAGTTGTCTCTTTGAGATCCAAGATATCATTTACAAGTCAGACAAAAGACACCTTTAGTTATATATACTTTATATCTAAAAAGAGGTTTGCTTCCCTATTTAAAAAGAAGGAATTTGGTTTCCTAAATTTTTTGGGATTGTTTTCTCTGTTTGTCCAGACATAATTTTTACTTGACTAAGAACTGGATATGGATCAGCATTAGTTCAAAACTGTCAAAGATATTTTTTTCTAATTAAGTTGAAGTACCAAGACCCACTATTGGCTGGTGTTTGTAAAAGCAGCCAATCCAGAAGCACCGTTCAATTACCGTACCTTGCCGTTAGTTGGAAAGGTAAATGAACGTTTTACCAAGAGCGGGATTTAGGAACACCGCCGCTTCTGCGTTGGAGCCAAGACGGTTTCTACTTTCCATTTTAACAATATGTTTGGTGTTTGAACCTCTACAATACGCAGCTTTAACTGTTTTCAGAGGGGGTGTCAAGTATTTATGTTTTTCAGCTTTTCATGGGCTGTTGTGATCCCTAAAGAAACTTCATTTGTAGAAAAAGCCTCAGTAAATATTTTCAAGTGCAGAAGTTTACTAAAACAGACACAGAATCCATAATCCTGGCGTGTCACTGCTGTGGCCTGGTCGACAGGAACAGCCTAATCAGACTGAGCCGCATGGGGCGAATTCAAATCAGCCAAATAGAAGGAAGGAACAGAGGGGCAAATTACATCTGCAGGTGCTCTGACAAATCAGTCAGCCATTTTATTTCAATGGTCCTAAGAAATCTGCACTAAAAACTAAACCAACCTGCCTTGCTGCTGAAATGTTCTATACACATCAACCTGACTGACCGATTCATGTGCATGGTTAATAATAGTCAACACTTTTTCCAACTTACCATTGATGGTGTATTTAGCAACTTTTCAGACCAAAAAAAAAAAAAAAAATCAGAATTGGCAGGTTTAGCTTTTTGAAGATCAGTGATTGGCCAGAAAACTGCACCCCTAATTACATCCAATATTTACTGTGATGCCCTGGTGACCCGTCCAGGGTCTACCCCGTCTCTCACCCAATGGACACAGCAGATAGAGACCGGATATGTGTAGATATAAGAAGTAAAATAAAAATGAACATTAAAAATGATCTGAGTCCAGTTCCCTGGGGGTCCAAAACTTGTACAATGGAAAGCTTAGCCTCCTAGAAAAAGACTTTACCAATGATTAGCATCATGGCTGACAACACATGGTTAGAGAGAAGGAGGAAAGACAGAAGAGAATGGGAAGATAATAGGAAAAAATAATAAAAATTAAAAATAAGGAGGAAAAAATAACATAAAGAGAGAGAAACTAACAGAATGAGACAGCTGGAAGCAAAAGAAGTTATTATTGTAAAGGGGTCAAGCTTGCTGTGAAGTTTTGTCCTGAAGGTAAGAAAACAGACTTGTACTTACAGGAGGTGTGTGTGTGTACGCGTGTGTAAGAAGTGTATGAAGGCACGCGGATTAAGGATAACACCTCTGCAGTGCATTCGCCAAGCTGAACCTGTGAGTCACAGGGAAGTTTTAGAGAAGGAGGCTGGTTCATTCGTACTTATGAGACAGGAAAAGAGACGTCTGTAATTTGCGCCTGTTTAGCGTCTGGCTAATTTAGCAAACGTGTTTAATGACAACGCAGCAGGTCTCTATTAGTGTTTACGTCACATTGCATATTCATGAGGGAGACTGGCTTGCAATGCATCTGTGCTGCAGCCAGGTTTGTTTCTGGGAACATATTGCTGGGTTCATCCACGTCACACCAAGGATGAGCACAGATGAGAGAGGAGGGGAGGGGAGTGGAGCGGGAAAAAACTAGAAGAAGTACAGGAGGGATGGAGGGATGAGAGGGAACAAGAGAGAGAGAGAAAGACAGGAGTGGATGAGAACTGGTAGATAAGTCTCAGTGTGATCAAAGCGTTACTTTGACAGCCAGAGCGAGCCTCGCCAGCAGGCTGACTGGTTAATGTTAGCAACACACACACTCTCACTTTGAAATATTAGAATACGAGATGGTAAGAGGCTTCATCTTGAATTTCTCTCTGTGACACTGATAAAGTCGGCAAAGGTGGACCGCATTCAGAAAATCCATTTTGAAAAATTAATCACTTTTTGTTTGCAGCAGATACATGCGAAGCATCTGCGTGTTGATGCTTTCATTTCAGTCTAACGCGTGTAAAGGCAGTGTAAGGACAACGTCCCCGAGCCTTCATAGAAAAGGGTTATGGTTTCAAAGCCACTAAAATGTTTAACTGTCTGGATTAAAGTCCTTTAAGGGTCTTTCTTCCTTCCAGATATTTTCTGTTTTACCACAACACCAGAAGAAACAAACAGAATCAAATAAAAAGTATGGACAGAGTTAAGTACATCATGCAGTGCTCTAAACTGTCCGGCTAACGGGCTAACAGCTATCTTACTGTGTAAGCTAGTTTTCAGTTGCTCCATTTAGCCCTGTTGTAATGAACAAAGAAAAACAATAATCAATCTCAACTTATACCTTTTAGATTTGTAGACCAAAGTACAACAAAGAACTCCAAAGTTCAAAGTTAAGGACTACGACTAAATACCAGGACGGCTCAGGACCAGGATCTAAATACACATGATGACTGATGAGTTAGGAGTTGCTTATATACGAGACTCTCTCCCTAACTTTCCACCACTCTGAGGATTTATTTGCTTTACTAAGCACATAGTATGACATTTTGAAAGAAAGCACAACTTTGGGAACTGAAAAACATGAATGCAATACTACTTAGCATGACTTTAGGTAGCATTTTCCTTGGCACTGATTGGCTGTACCATCAAGAGCAGAAACCAGAAAGACCGTAGAGGTTAGCTTCTAAGTAGCGCCAAGATGGCTCCACTGAGCTTATTAATTAGGGTATATGTAGGGCCAGAACTATTAAAGGAGTCAATTATAAACGTTTTTAGATGGGACCTTGAGTATTCATGGATTTCAGCTATGGTTCCTAACCCCTGTGAACATTGGGAGTCTAGTATATATTTTCAGCGGATACAACAGTTGCTTTTGAAAATATAAAAGCAGTTATATATTCTACATGTTTCTTAATTTTAGGGTGAAACTACTGATCATGTTTTTCTCATCTAAACATGTCTAAACATTCACTCCTCTTATAACACAATGCTGCTGTAACCAGCTAATCTGCCGGAGCAGAAGACGACCATCCTGCTGCTTGGAAAATTTGGTGCCGACTCTCTTTTCATCTCACTATTCATCCTGCAACAAGCGCCAGAGAATTCTTCTCTGCAGATCACAAGCTTAGAGATGCCATTGATAATAGTATAAATAATGTAGGAATGGAGCCGTGTAATCTGGTGATTAAGCCACTTATTTTCCTGAGCTCCTCCTCTAAACATGACATGGGAAGGGGCTCGGCGACAATGTGTTGCGCGTTCTGCCTTCCAGCTTTATGTTGAGAGTCCTCATTATGCAGCTATGTCTGTACACCGTCACCCACTTTTGTTTTTCCCCCAGTTCAGCCACAAAAATAGAAAAATAATGGTCAGATAACGCACGCTCCTGACCACACAGAGGTCATGCTTGCGATGCTTTTGGTCTCTGAATTTTCCCACAAAGTAAAACTACCTATCAGCCTCTTTATCTGCATGTTTCTTTATCCTCTCCTCTGATGCTGCACCCTCTATATCATAATCAGATAAGAGCTACGCAGCATTTGCTTTTTTTCTCCCCTCTATGCGTTTAACATCTAGTTTCACCCTGTGTGCTTGTGTCAGCATGTGCGGTGTGAAATTAAATTCCTTGTACAGCAGGGCACACACCTGTTTGGAACAGATCTGCCAGCCACCACCACACACTGAACAGCATGGGCCGGAGCAGATGAGGCGTTTACTGTCTGTCTGTACGGGTCACCTCTACAAATGTGTTACATCTGCAAAGTCAAACTGCTAAGAAGGAAATGAAATAGTTATTTAGAAGGTAAGCGTTCGCAGTGGAGAGTCCACAGGCGAACCAATGGCGTTCTATTCTGGTCTTTAGGGTAAACATTCGGTACAGTAGACACCCGTCAGTGTTTTCTCTAGAATATAACCCCAAATTTACCTTTGTGCTAGTGTTACATACATTATTTCCAAAACACTCAAAAGGAAATGAAGTTTGGGAGTAATGGCTGGTGTTTACAAAGTAGCCAATCATGTTCTTGGGTCGGCTGTAACCCTGAGAACGATTCTGTGTGAAATTAGCTCAGGATTTTTACAAGGTGAACTTTGAACATATGAGCAAACAAAAATGTCAACTGGTCCTCGGGAAGGCTGAACACGAACATACCAGTTAGTTTTATTGTTATCGCTCCATCCTAGAATAAATGTGCAAACTCGGCAATTTGGATTATAATACCCTAAAATATTTAGCCTAATAATGAGTCAGAGATTGAGAAGCTGAGACCATTACGAATGACCGCTCCGCTGGTGGCTGCAAAAGACTAAATGAACACACAGTCACATGCTCGCACACAGTTAATTATTGTACAGAATAATGAGAAGAAAACGACTCATTAAATCTCTCCTTGACCCGCACGCAGAAACTCGCCTCTTTTCCTCTCTTTCTCTCTTTTATGCTCACTCTGCTGTTCTTCAGACAAGCCTGTCAAAGCACATGGCTTTTCAGCTGTGAAATATTAATTGGTCTTTAAAAAAAAATAATAAAAAAGAAAATCTTAGTGACCCCAATCCGGAATAATCGCAATGATGACGGAAAGCTAAAGGGAAAAAAACCAAAGAAAACAAAAGACCTTCTAGAATTCATAATTGAGAATTGAACTTTCTTCTTGACCTTCATCTCACATCGTTTTTCATCGTCCCTCCCCACTGAAAACAGCGTACCAAAGCACAAATGTGGTTAAAATTATGCATGAAGAAACAACCTTTCTTTTCTCTTCCCCTCATGTGACTGGTGTCATGAGATGAGCCACCACCTGACAGCACCAAGCGACTGTCGGGGAAAACAAATTACCCTTGATAACACAGATCTGCACCACACACATTCCCCCCCAAAATAAAAAAATAAATAAAAAGACCCTTTCCGCACTAGAAATACATGAATACTCAGGCTTTTATGTAGAGGCATGCACACGGTCTGCTCTGGTCAATATCGTCTCTCTATCCCAAGTAATCGATTTTCATTGTACTTAGATCAATAACCTGTCCAAGCTGTATTCTGATCATCAATATGCCAGTCAATAAAATCACTCATTAATCCTGAATTAACATCGATCGGGGATGGCGTGTTATTGCAGTCGCACCACAGCCGCCGTCCCCTGGCGATAAATCCACACAACCTGGCCCAAGTCGTTCTTTACAGCGAAAAGGTCAGAGAGGAGCAAACGTGGACCGCTTCAGAAGAACCGACACCTTTTTAAAAACAGAGAACCCACAGTCTTCATCTCCAGTGATGGTGTCAGTTCGTTGCTCTACGCGCCGACCCACACGACCCCCACCCTCTGCTCGACTACGTTGTGACTTTGCTTATTGCTCAACGCGGGCGTAGGACGGCTTCACAAAAATATCACGCTGCCACTTTATCAAATCGAGTCCAGCAAATTCGATACGTTTCTTCATTTGCTGATTTTTGCTTCATGTCTGATTAATTTCTTGTCCTTTCTGTGCTCTCAGAAGTTGGACTCATTCCCGGCTGTGAAGAAAGGAAGAAGAAAAAAAGGAAAACACAGAAGTGCATGAACTTCAACTCGTGGGCAGTAATTTCAGGTTGCTCTCACGAAGAACACTGAGGGAATAATTGAAACCACATGAGCACCAGAAAAGAAAGAAAAACATACAAACTTCATGCTAGACGCCACTGAATTTGTGGCACAGAAAGGGAAGTATGGTAACGTGGCAACAATGCTGAGCGAGTGGTGTTGACAAAAAAGAATCAGCAGAAAATCATTTCCTTGCTCTTTTTAGCTGGAGACAAATGCGTCTTCGTTTTCTCCCTTTTCCCCAGGAGTAAAGGTCAAGAACACTAATTAGCAACTCTGTCATTTAATCTGGCTGAGACCAAAGATTACAAATATAATCTCACTGCACTGCACTCTGGATGTTATAAATCAGTGTTACATCTACCAAGATTTTAACCGGTTCAGTTCTAAGCGTGGGTCAGAATGAAATTCTCTCTGTATAACCTTGAATAAAAATCTGGTTTTATGGTTTAATGCAATTTTAAAGAAAAACATGCAACATTGTCGGAACGAGTAGCAGTTATTCCTACTGCTGCTAAGATAAAATTAAATATTTATTACTACATGTAGCAAAAATTTGTCAATTTAACATTTTTCTTGGTATTTGGATCCGTATAGAGGACGGCAGGTTGGCACAGTTGATGTTCCTGGAGGAATTCTCTTAAAATAAATATTTCATTCTCCTAATCTCATAGACAATCATATTCTCGTAATATTATGAGTCTGTACTTGCATTCTTTTGTTTATAATCCCGTTTTATTATTATTCTGGTAATGTCACTCTCATAATTTTATTACTTTAATCTCATATTATTACAACTTTATTTTTGTCTTATTACTATTCTTGTATTATTACAATATCAGTCATGTATAATTACAACTTTATTCTCATTGCTATGATTTTATTCTCAAATTATTGACTTTGACGTACAAATTTATTCACATATGACTTTATTCTGTTATTACAATTTTATTCATAATTATAACTTTTGTACTATTTTGACTAACATAGGACTATTCTCAGAATGCCTATTCATGTAACACTATGACTTTATTCTCATATTTCAACTTTGTCCATGTATAATCATGACTTTATCTTGTATTATTTTTATTTTAACATACGACTATTCTCATAATGACAATTCATGTAACACTATAACTTTATTCTCGTAATATGATTTTATACCAGTATGATTTTTTTCTCATATTTGATGTTCTCATAACATTGCAAAATGAAAAACCTTTTTTTTCTTAGCCTGGCCCCAATACTCTGTGGTACTCCTTTAGTTTACATACAGTGGAAAAAGAGCAGTTGCTTTTTTTTCAGCTACCTAACGACCACTTCGCATCAACATGTGGGGGAGGGGTTAATTGATTTTACTCATCAGTCTGGCATTTTATTTCAAGAACTTTAAGGCCTGTCCAATACTTAGCAAAAAGCAGGAAACGTGTCTCCTTGCAAGATCAAGAATGATGTTTCCTTTGATAGGACTTGTGGCATTTCTGTTCTTCCATATAAAGCTTGAAAACTTCACATTTTTGCTCAGTTACACAATAGTTATCAGACACCTGGGAAAAAAAAGATTATGCCTATATGATGTGTGTGAATATGAGCTAAGAGAACTCCCAATCGCACTGGGAGTGGGAAAACATTTTTAGTTTTGGCAGAGTCTAAATCGGTCTGTTAACTTGAGGGATGGCAGAATGAAAAATGTCCGTGGTTTTGAAACAGTAACTTTTTGAAAAAGCTTACCACTAACTGGTCTATGCCTATTCTGCTCTAAATAGTCGAACATAAAAGCAAAACAGAAGCTGCTGTGTAACTGTGACTCTGCTTTCTGTCAGAGCCGTGGACTCAGATATGGCAGCAAAACAAAATAAAGAACTGCAGCAGCAGAACTCAATTCCCCTTGAAAAGACCCCCCAACACACACACACCTCACACACACACACACACACACACACACACACCTCACACACACACACACACACACACA
>NW_015115805.1:0-2041 GCF_001443285.1 Poecilia latipinna
TGACTTCTTGTCTTTTTCCTGCCATTGAAAAAGTTTTACAAATACAAGCTGTCTGCTGGGATCTCCCTAGAGAATCAATGAACTGGCGCATTAGCCATCACAGGTTTCTCCCTGCTGACTGGCCCAGCTGGACTCATTAAATCTGTTTTGCTCTGTCATCGTCGGCTCTGGTCTCGGAGCATTCGCTCTCCCCGGGGAGGAAGAAATCATTTGTTTAAAAGCTGATTTCACTCCAGGGCGCAGACTGCTGTCAGTCACTGACGTCTGTTTGAATTCATCTCAATACATTCATGAAATGATAAAGGACCATTCTGTCTCATGTTCTATTGTTCTTAGTGATGCATTGGGTACACTACTGTCATTTTTATTAATATGAACTACAATATATGACTTGTGGAGTTCCTCAAGGTTCCGTTCTCAGTCCACGTAAATTCATCTCACAAACTTTATATCATTGTTAGTTTTCAATCTTTTCTTGTTGATTATTTCAATAACTAATTTGATAATCAAATTAGTTCATTACCAAATCAACTAATTGTGCATATAAATGCATAATGTGTATAAGATATATATATATATATATATATGTATCTTCTTCTTCTTTCTTTGACATCTTGCTAACTGAGCTCAGAAACTTGGTGACCAAAACTGCCTTTTATTTGTTCAAAACATCTACTTCTAATTTGTTTTGATGACCTGAAATATATATAAAAAATAGAGCAGACATGTCCAAGGAGTTTGTAATAGCTAATGTTCTTGATGTTGATGGTTCTGTGATTCAGAACCAGTCTTTGTTTGGAAGAAGTGACCTTTACCTTCCACCACTTTACATGTTTATTGAAATAGGCATCCTAAATAACCTTTAAAAATATCTGACTATTGTTGCATTTCCAGAGTGAAGGTGTTTTTTTTTCTGATGAAACATTAGCAAAACATGGAATCCAGAGTGTAAGAGAGCTTATGAGATTCCTTTGATCCCAGGTTCTTTATGTTCCCTGACCAGTTGTCCTCCATGGTTTTACATTCCTGTGCTGCTTAACACATCCACTGATCAAACCAGAGAACAGAGTATCTATTCAGGGTCCACCTACCGGGGGAAACCAGAGTGGTTTCTTTAGTGCTTTTACTAGAAACCTGAAGCTCTGTTGGACACAGTAACAGAGAGAAAGAATGGAGCTGAAAGGACTGCAGAAAACATGAGTCTGAGGTAACACTAGGTGGCGCTCACTTTAGAGAAAGCAGTTCTTAAAGGTTCTGGATTATTTTCTTTTAATCTTGACTACAATATGTAAAAACTTCTATCCTCCAAACTGATTGGCATATGGACCAGATTACGCCCAGAATTCATTTTTGGCACCAAATGGTTTTAATCTGCGAGTTAAACACCAGATTACAACAAATCAGCCAACAGGAAGCTAAGCTCAGAGTTTCTGCCAAGTTTTTCCACCGACTGTGTGACGTTTGTTTTGCAGATGAAGAAGGAGCTGAGCGAAAACGACTCCATCACTCAGGAGGTGGTCGGCAACGCTCACATCGAAAACTACGCCTTAAAGCTGTTCCTGTACGCCGACAACGAGGACAGAGCAGAACGGTTCCACAAGTAAGGAACTGACAGAGAAGACGATTGGTCGGTACGAGACGACGCAGGCTGGGCTGCTCCTCGATGTCAACACTTTGATTATGATGCGTTGGCTGTCAGAGCAGCACAGTTTGCTTCTGTATCAGATGTCTGTTTGTTGTCCAGCTGTTTACGCCACCAACCGCCGCCACATCTGGCTGTGTTTTATCCTCACGGCTTTCAGACACAACACGCTCTCGCGCAGCATGACTTCATGTTTCACGTCTTTTGAACCTTTTGTTTCCTAGCAACAGGCGGTGACTCATGCGAAGACTTTTCACTTCAGACCACATGTTCAGGTCTACATGTAAACAGCCGTGTTGGGTTACTGTAGTTTATACGTGAGCCTCAGTGCAGCAGTCTGGAGACTTTTACTTCCTTTTTCCTTCACAGTTTGTGTTTCTACTCATATTAGGACTTTTT
>NW_015115805.1:5536-19375 GCF_001443285.1 Poecilia latipinna
ATGCTGTTAAACTTCTAAACCAGGACCCTGTGCAGCTCCCTCAAGAGAGATCACAACTATTTCCACATTATAACACTGCCACCACCATGCTTTCATTCATTACCAACCAGGAAACCTTTTAAATGTTTAGCAAATGAGTCCAGGTTGCTACCTCAAAATGTGCTTTATTGCTTTTTTTATTAATTAATTCTGTGGTCACTCTCCAATAAAGCTTTGCTGTTTAAAATGTGCAGCTTAATTTACATTTCAGCTCTTGAATAAAAGAAAAATAATTGTAAAAATCTCCTAAAACTTTCCTAAATCTAATAAATTGTTTATGGAAACTTCAGTAAAACCTCTGTAAGATCGTATAGATTGGTACTTCCATCCCTAAAACAGATCAGCCTCTCTCTTGTTACCAACACAACTGATACATTAATGAAAGCCAGGCCAGGTGGGTTGGATTTCCCTCCTAATGGTAGCGGTAGGTGTGAGGAGCAAGCAGCAGGTTGTAAAGGATGAATAACAGCAGAGATGTTCAGTGTAAACAGGCAGTCAGAACCGTTCTGTTTCCTGCAGCTGTGTTTAACAAGATCAAGTCACATTTCTGCTCCGCTGAACGCAAACAGCCTGCAGTTTAATGAGAAGCAGCAGGCGTCTGCAGTGCGTTTACACAAAGGCACAAATAATCAGTCATAAGTAAACAGAATTATATTCAATCTGAAGCTCAGAGGTGAGTTGGTAGAAACCCATCCAACCTCTGATGGAGTTTATTCATCTTCTCACCTTCATTCTGCCTCCATGATGGGACAAACTCAGACGTTTGCATCCACTTTTAACCGCCATGAACATCATCTACGTGGCGACATTTCAATGTTTTATTTGCGCTGGTCTTTTTCCACCTTGGAGATGATAATTCAACATGAACCTCCAAGCTTCTGGCATCATTTTGGGTGGATATTTGGTTGCTCTTGTTGGCAGAGTTTGCTCTGTGGAAGAGACATGACAAAGTATCAGTCAGGGCTTTGGGAAAGCTATTCCAAAAACTTAATGTTCGTCTCTTATTGGCATCATTGTCCTGTTGGAGCACTGAAATGTGCCCAAGTTCAGTCTAACAAACCCACTGTGTGCTGCTAAAGTCAGAGGCATCATTCAGCTCGTCCATGCATATATTTCATGCTGAATTCATATTTTTTGTGTCTTAGTTTTATTCATTTTTGCAGTTGCACATTTTATGTTTATTTCAAGCTGTAAAGGGAATTGGTCACATGTCAGGAAGGCGCTGGTGTACCAACTGTAAAGCACGGTGGTGGCAGCATGGTGGGTCTGTTTCATTGCTTTTGTTTCAACAAATAATGGGGACAAACAAATCCAAATTGGTTCATTAATGAGTAAAGTCGGCCAACGGGAGGATTTTCCTCAGTGGAACTGTTTGGACTGAAAATCCGTTTGATACTGAGCAGTTCACCATGAAACAATGAAAGTTTAACTTTTAACATGTTTTAACTCTACAGCTATGTTAACGGGACACGTTATGCAGGCCATCTCTCACCAACTAGTCTCACAATAAGATCTTTATCAGTTAAACATAGCTTTTTTTGCTCTTCAGACGGACATAAAATCTTTTTATATAAACAGTAAAATATCTAACCAAAAACATCTCCAACATTTTTATGCATGCTTCTGCACTTTGTTGGGTCTTGGCACCCAGCGTGGCTAATGGGATCGTCATGTCTGAATGTCTCCCTGCAGCCTGAAGTCGGAGCATCCGTCACATTGAACCCCCGACCAACACTTTGAAGTCATGTAAATGAGAGCAGTTTTCCACTAAAACCCAGAAAACCTCTTGGCGTTGAACGGCTGTGATGCAGCAGGCGGCTCCCTGACAGGAAACATGACAGAAAAACTGACTGAAATGGGTCGAAACCTAAAAGCTTGTGAACTTTGACAAGATATATTTATTAGCTTCCAGTTTATGAAGCCATTTTTTATGCTTAATGGGATATTAGATGCTAAGAAAGCTGAGAGTTTCTATACTGATCTGTAGATCACTAGAAATGCAGCGTCTCTGTCCACAGATTGCTGAGGCTCAGATCAACTTGTTGCGTCACAAGACGTGGCTGCAAAGTCCAAACCTGAAGCATCTTCATACTTAAGAGAATGTTTTTGAGCCAAAATGTTGCATTTTAGGCATTTGTCTGCTTTTTCTGAAGTGGGAACAGCAGCAATCTTTGAGGTCTTTCTTTTTTGTTTGTCTTTTTTTATTTAAAACCCTCAAACTATTTCAGTTCCAGCTGTGGCGTCTGCCGCTGGGCCAGAGTAATTTGTCTGTATTTCCACATCATTTAGCAGATGTTTCTTCTCAAAGCAGCTTCTAAATAAAGAATTTATTTATCCAATAAACACATCGGCCAGTCTAACAGCTTCTCAAACAAACACACCGAAGGACAATATACAACGTAGTTCGTTTTAGCTCTTCTGTTTCTTTCATGATTTTTGGATTTCTTATTCTCCAAGTGCAGTAGAAAAGAAATAAAATATTTTAAAATGTGTTGTGTTAAGCTTGTTATCCATGTATTTTATGACAGGAGTTAAAAGTTTAGGGTGAACGTTAGAGTAAAGGGAAGGAGGCCGTATAAACCGTAAAGATTTGTACCTGAATAAGTGAAACCCCAGAAGAAACATGAATAAAATGATGTGTCGTCTGTTTCTTTCTGCAGGAACATGATCAAGTCCTTCTACACCTCCAGCTTGTTGATGGACGTTCTGTCTGTCTTTGGGGAGCTTTCAGACGAGGTGGGTGAGAACGGACAGCAACAACGAACAAAACGACCTGCGTCGTTTCATTCTGCTTTAAGTTATCAAAATAATTTCCCCCCATCCTGTTGGGTTTACAGTACAGTTATGGATAAAACAGAGTAAAGGCTCAAACAAAGCCCAGCTCCATTCATCACTTAAAACGCTCTCAGACTGTGCAGCATTACCATTATTGTTGCAGTTGATGGTAAACTCATTATCTGATACTATCTCAGCTGTTTGTTTTGAAAGCTTTGACTCGTTTGTTGACAACCTAACTTCCCAGGATCATTTTCATTCATCCTCCCATTAATCTGTGCAGAGTGGTAAGCAATTACCAAACTCCTGCTGCTCAGCCAAACTACCCAACGTGATCAGAGCCAAACGCGTTCAAAGATCCTGGCGTGTCCCGCTGCATTCTGGGATAAATGGTGGGCAAAGGTGTTGGACATTAAATCAAAAGGAGCATTTGTCACAAAGCACAGAGAGGCTGATTGAAGGGGAGCTGCTGGAGGAAATGCTGTTCTGTCCTCATTCATGTCGGGAACAGCAGCAGCTTCAGATCTTCAGACACCCGACGCACAAATCAGAACTTTAACATCTTTTTTCTGCTAACTGTTAATGGCTAAAGAAGAGCAAATGAGTAATTTCTTCACTTTCCTACATATTAGAGGATCCAAAGGATTTCTGCAGATTATATATTTTAAACTTTATCCAGCTTAGCTTGTAATTACATTTAAAGTAGCACAAATCCTAAATAAGGAGTGCAAAGTCAAACGATCTTTCACGTCACATTTAGCATCATTTCAAAACTGAATTGATCAGGTTAAAAAGTGCAGATGAGGAATTTCAATTCTCCCTGTTCAACCTGAACAGTAAAGTTTCCATTTGAATCTAAAATGTTTCTCCATTCCTCGTCTCCCTGCTGAATATTTCAGATGAAACCTGAAACGGTTATCATAAACTGTCTCCAGTGAAGCCAATATTGCATCAGCCAACATTTATAAAAATGTGAATGAGATACAGTGCATTGGTAATGTCTGGTGGAATATTTAAAAGAATGATGTAACCAGACAGAAACAAAATAAATGTGCAAATTCTGATGTTTTAGAGTCTTTGGGTCACAAATGGGGTCTCAGGGATGTTTTTGTTGGGCTTTTTTTGTTGTTTTTCTTAATTTAAGAGGATATTTTTTAATTATGTGCTTCTGTGTTCATGAGGCCTGCAGTCTGTTATATTGGTAGTTTTATTTGAGGTAAATCAAAGTGAAAACCCCTCTGATTACGTTCATATTCAAATTTTCCGTTAGTCAGTGGCTTAACGGATGGATCAGTCCGTCAATAGTGTGGCTGAAGAAAACAAAGCTGTAGTCTCTCCTCCTGAGTCATGAAAACATCAGCTGAACTCCAGTTTTGTTCTCACCGTTTGACTCAGACAGGAAAGCTCTGTGACTTGGCCGGCAGACGCTGGTCCTGCACGGAGGTGGTTCTGGTTCTGGTTCGGCTTTTTCAGCAGAGCTTCATGTCTCTGATTTTCTGATTCCAATCCTGACGCTGCATGTTGGACAGGTTTCATCCTGACCAGAGTGTGAAATGAGGTGTGAGTTACTGTGAGCATGTCTCCGCCTGGACCAGGACTTACATAATTAACAAGGATTATCAACCAATCAATCAATCAAATTTTATTTGTATAGCACATTTCAGCAGCAAGGCAGGATTATGAGGTTTTAGTTATAAAGATTCAGGTGTTATTTATGTTTTCAGTGATTTTGTGAGTCTCTTCCTGTCTGTGGGGCTGCAGGAGCCCACAGTGCTACTCTTTCAGCATGAAAATCAGAATTTTAACAGGTTCGTTTGATGCAAAAAAGGATTTTTAACAGTTATGGGAAAATAATCGTATTCATACAAAAACCCTGGATTGGGTTATGTTTTTCCTTCTCTTCCTTCCATTGTGGTGGAAGCTGGATTGTACAAATAATTGTATTTTGCCTTTCCAATTAAAAAAATTAAATGAAATAATAATAATAATAATAATAATAATAATTGTATTCACTTCTGTCTCTACAAATGGCAAAACTTCCACATTATTGGTGGAAAATGTTCAGATTTCTTCATAGAGCATATGAGGCTCTCTCTACCAGGCTATCCAAGCTGCATTATTTTAGAAAATGTATCTCAGCTTGGGAAGCTCAGAGGGCCATAATGTTACTTAATATTATTGGCTGGCATTTGCCAAACTGCCAATTCAGGAGCGGCATTCATTTCTCTTGTTGCTGATTTGTTTTACCTTCAAGAGACGCGATGAGGAAGACAAGATATTAACATATGCATTAAACAGTTTCAAACGGTTAATGATTAAGGTATATTTGGTGTTTTAAATGATTACAGTAGGCAGCTAAAAGCATTTTAGAGATGCGCTCAAGCATTTGGACTTTAAAGCTAGGTGCTAGCCAGCTTTGCTGGTGGCTATGGAGGGAGAGACGTGCTGGACATTACCCTGTCCCTTCCCAAGCAGAAGAGACATTTGTTTTTAGGAATATCTTCTCCATTAGTCACCTGTTACTTGAAATGTTCACATGAAAAGTCGCCCTCCTTTGCTTTTTTAGTTTCATATCACATCAGTGTTTCTTTCCCTGCTGGAAATGACCAACTTCAACCTTTAGACAGGCCAAGGCCAAACAAACACAGCTCTCGTCCGAAACGCCATTGTTTCTGAAGAACATGGCACTTATCTGGAAGAAGCAGGTCTTTCTACAGCCGCTCTTATCAGCATCACGTCAGTGTGAATGTGGCCGTCTTGGTCCTTTTTACCCCTTCTGCTCTTTTTTCCCACATTCCAAATATCCTGCCACCAAAACTAAAAAACAGCAACTGTGATTATTGTAGACCCACAGTTTCCTATCGCCTGTTATCCAGAAAATTCATTTTCTTATAGGAGTGACACAGAAAGCAACTATTTAAGGCTTTTTATGGTGAAAATGTGCCTCAAAGTTGGTATGATGGAAGACATCCTTACATTAAGACCCATCTTAGCATAGTAAAAGGCCAGTGTAACTCAGAGACATGAAGAGTTGGTAAAAACTTACAACGATTGACCAAACACCCAGACACCGGCTCTGTCTGTGAAGGCTGTCGAAACTGACTTCATGACATAAGACAGAGCCTTTCATTTACAGTTAATAAGAATGATAATTGCAATAAAGTTTGAACTCAAGACTCTGTGATTATCCTTCAGCAATTAATATTTATTCCTTCGTCACACTTTGTTCCAAGACTGACCTCCTACTTGTAAAATATTGGACGTTTTAATCTTTTCCAGAACATCCAGCACCGGAAGTACGCCCGCTGGAAGGCCACCTACATCCACAACTGTCTGAAGAACGGCGAGACGCCGCAGTCCGGCCCCATCGGCATGGATGAGGATGAGGAAGCAGGTGAGATCCTCTGATACAGTCTGTTCCTCCACAAGGCAAACACCCAGCCCCACTTCTTTAAGGAACACTTCCTCAGATGGCGGGCTTTAATCTGTGTGTGACGGTGTGTGTTCAGTCTGGCGTGGCATTGTTCTGGTTATCAGCTCTCAGGAGCTGGAAAGGCCTGCAGTCAAAGGTGTAGCCTCTGAAAGATTAGGAGAGTGTCAGGGGTAGATTAGTCATGTAATACGTTCTCACAGGCAACAACTTTCTGCTTTTTATATAAACAACTCTTTTTTTATTCTTCTTTTAGAATTGGATCTAAATGTTTTAGCCTTACAAGTCTTTTTTTTATTGCGTGAATAAGCTATGACTTAAAAGAAAAAAGAAATATCAGCTTCAGATCAACTTAAAGACTCTGACCTTTGCTGCCTTGAAAATCAATGAACTTTTATGCAGGTTTACACCATAAAACTTAACCTTTTATAGAAAGAAAGCCTTGGAAAACCCCTTTGTTTGAGCTCATACGACAAGATATGCCCAGGGACAACCTTTAAAGCTACTGTTTGGGCAACTATTTGTTGGAGGAAAATGGACTAGAAACTGTGGTTGATTGTTCCTGGTTCTGCAGAAAGTAATTCAAAAGATAAGAGACTCACTGTGACCTCTACCCACACACAGTGGACTAAATTTCTTGTTAAAAAGACAAAAAAAAGCAACTTTGACCACAGCACATTTTCCCAAAAGGTTTGTTTTTCTGTCCTACACTGCAGCCCAGATATGAGACGAAGACACGAGATTTTCCAGATTTTTTTTCTTGTCTTTTTCATAAACTTTGTAGGAAATTCTAAGTTTGGTAACTGTTGCATTATATACTCGCCCTTTGCTGATGACTGTCTTCAGTTTATTTCTTTGTGTTTTTCTTGTTTTGTATCCTTATCCTGACTGTTACCTTTTATCAGTCAGATCCCTCTGAGGCATTTCAAAGTAAAATGTCAGTGAAAAAACTTTATTTAGGGTGAATCAGAGATCCTTTCACCTTTTGCTGTGAGGCAACGATGCTACCGATGGCCCACTGTGAGACTTTTATCCTATTCAACATTGTAAATCACATCTAGGCACAGAAATGTACATCAGTTTCACTATTCTTTCAGCAGACAGATCATGTAAGGAAACAGCATCAGCTTTTAAGCTGTCAGAGCTATCTGAGACCAACCAGGAAACCAAACACAAACTAAGCAAGCAACCCAATCCACTAATCGACCAAGCAACCAAGAGATCCAGTAAGCAACTGGACCCAACCGTCCAGCCAGCATCACTAACGCAGCTCCAACCAAACCTGACAAACTAAACCCAAACCAACCAGAGTTGATCTAAAAGGAGACTAACTGTGTTATTATCATTGCATCAGTCTTCTACACCCTTTCTTTCTACACTGTCAGACTGAAAAGGCCAACATGTTTCTGACCCGCTCGGTCCAGTTTGGGTTTCTTCTGTTTTCCTGGATTCTTCCTCTGCTGTTTTTGATGGAAATCCCTCAGATCTTTTTTGGGTTAGTCTTGTGTTTCTCTAACAGCTGTGACAGTCTCACTTTAAAACAGCCCAGATGGTTTTGTGTGTTATGACAGAAAACATGTCAAAGACTTGAGATTGTATCACAGAGGATGGCGGATTATTTGACTTGGGATGTTAGAGACCTAGATGGATCAGAGTGATTCAGGAGTTCAGACCTTCTGGGACGGGTTAAGTGTGAAAGGATTAGTTCTCTGTGTTTTCATTGCGACTGTGAATCATTATAATCACTGAATCATCCCAGACCCAGATGACTTCAACCCTACGCTGAGCTTTTCCTTCAACCCTCGGGAATCTGCAACATCTGTTCTGACTTTCTTAGTTCATTATAAAAGTTTGATATTCTATAAAAAGCCTCTTGGGAACAGAACCAGACATTTGTTTTGACATAAGCACGTTTGGACTGAAACCTGTTTCCCTCCGTGGAAGAGGAAACTTGCAACATGCTTCTCAAGTCAGTGAAATTACGTTGAGAAATTCCTCCCTGAAACGAAGCCCATCTGCTGCCCACACCCACTCAGGCCACATGCATTTGGGTTTGTTTGACCCCAAAACATGGCCGCTTTACCATGACATCAACTTGTCAGAAAACACCCCAACGTCTGCTGGTGTTGCCGTCTCACTTTAACAGCTTGTGTTTTTTTCTCTTCCCAGAATGCTCTGTTGTCTCTCTGACGTCATGGTAGTTTATCCCCACTAATGTATAGCTGCTGCTGTTGTCTGCCTCGCCCTCGTCTGAGCATTTTACTGAAGGTTGCATCTGATTTCATTGGACAGTGTCTACAACTGTCCATTTTTAAGAGGAATAACTCCTTTTAAAACACTTAGAGCTAATTTTAGTAGTTAAAACACCAAGTATGTTTGTATATGTTGAGGAAAATATACATATTGATGAAAAGTTTCATGGCTTCTTTCACACAGCAGGCAAGAGTGACCCAAATCATTTTTCTGCTGAATTCTCAACCCTCTTCAAAAAGCAGGATATATCTCATAAAATGTCTTTTTAGTCATCAGCATTATGGTCTTTCTCACCTAAATGCACATTTTTTATATTACAGTTCTTTATTACGTTGGGATAATTTTACCGGGGGGAATGTTTGGTCTCAGAACGGTTCTTTAACGTCCCAACTGAGCTTCACTTGCCAGTTCACTTACAGCTTTAACATGGAGATATTTGAGGTGTTTTCAGATTAATTATGAATGTCATAAATTCTCAAGCTGATTTGTCATCTCATCAGCGACGCTCCGGCTCCAGGCCCATTCCTCTTCTAAAACGTATTTCTGGTTATGTTGCCATGAATTGAATTTAAACAGTTTGATGAATTCAATATATTCAAACTATTTCACCAGAAGCCATTTTTACTTTCCTGCCTCCTGATGGGTTTTGGAAAAGAACTAATCTGTTTGGATTGAGTGAGGACGAGGAGTTTCAGTCTGCAGACAGACGGGCTCTGCAGGAGGTCCGCTCATTTCTTTGACTCAGTGACTCGTCTTGGTTTTAAGGACAAGCTCTCTGGGAAACTGGCACTGATGTTTATGATCAAACAATCGTTTAAATCATCCTACACACTTGGAATCACTTGACAGTTTTTGGGAGTTTTAAACTTCATTAACTGGAACTTATGTGATAAATCAAAATCAAAATGTATCACCATAATTGATAATGTGGTAAATGCATGGAGATTTTTGAGTTTTTAGACCTTTTCCCCAGTTTATTTCTGGTTGGGGACGAATGCTGTATACATGTCCCCATGCTTCTCACCATATGATGACTTCTCACCAAAAATAGCATCATGACGACAACGCTTATCTGCTGGAGAGCCAGAAGGAAACTTGTAGACAGACTGCTGGAAATGCAACATGTTGCTTGAACACAAATGTTCCTGTGGTAACAGAACCGACAACACCTCGTTTCTGTTTCTGCAGCCTGGCGGTGGAACTTGTTTCCTTTCTTCGGTCCCCCTACCTCCACCCTCCATCCATTCCTTTCCTCTTGCTCAACACGTCCCTTTCCCAGCCAATGGAAAGTCAGAGCGGAGCTGCGGGGAGACAATGGTCTTTCTGTAACCACCACTGGTATATTTGTGTGGTGGAGGGAGTGGGAGCCAGAATGTGTGTCAAACAGTGTACTGCTCTCCAGAGGTTAATTAACCCACTTACACTGAATCCTATAGAAACAGGGCTCAGTTCCTGCTTTAAAATGCACAGAGAGCCACTGAGGCTGAAAAAACGTAAAAGAAGCAATTCTGAGCAGTGAAAAGTCAAAGCAGATTAATATTAGAGCTGCTGGCAAAGATGGGAAAATCTACAAACATGGTATGAATTATGAAGGCTGTTTAAACAAGCCAAACGTGTTTTCTTTCTGCCTCTCAGAGTTTGGAGCGGAAGGTTTCTCAGGACAGAGTTTCTCACATGGAGGCTCCTTCAGGGCAGATCTTCCTTCACAAAACCAGAATCAGGATCAAGGTCCAGCTCCAGGAATCGGCTTCGCACAGGATCCGGGATCAGGTCCAACGGGCCCCCCTGCATCGAACTACAACAACATCCAGATCCCACCAGGGGCCCACGCACCAGCCAACACTCCGGCAGATCTGCCGCCTCCTTCAGGTACGGCACTGAACATCTTTACACTCCAACACATGAACCATTCGCAGTTAGTTTCTCTAATCTACCCAAAAATTATGCTCAACATTTCCTTCCTATTATCCTGATATCTGAGATAGAAACATAACAGGAAATGTTTTCGATAGACAACCAGACAAGTGTTTAAAAACCACAAAGACTAAATACAGATGCTTGGTTTAGGATTAATGAAACTAAAACCACATGATTAAGAGATTAGAATCTCATGAAACAAATTTTACAAGATCTTATACATACACAAGAAAATTATACACCCCTCTATAATCATTTATTCATATTTTGCACAAGTTTAATCAAAAACGGTATAGAAACACAACCCTGAGGTACCCCAGCATCAAATGCTGATGGAGTGAATTAAAGCAGAAAATGTTTTTAAAACAAAATTTGATTTCATGCGTTTTAGATTTATTTTATTTTTTACAGTGAGATTTACAGCCTGTTTGTGTGTTCATGGATTCATCTATTCATCTGTTTATTTGAAACATGAAGTGATTAGTTGTTGAAAATTTGCCTATTCGCAGAGTATGTCTAAAATATTCAAAAGAAATGCAGTTTTTGAAGCTGAAAATACAAAGACGGAGTGTCACCGTTCTCCTGACTGGCGTTTGTTTGCATTGGTATAACGAGTGTATTTAGAAAATACTGGAGTATTCATGAATTTCAGCTACCAGCAGGCGGCTGTGGTCCCTAACCTCTGTGGATACCAGAGGTTATTTTAATGGGAACTCATTAAAATAGTGTCTGTAGTTGTAAAGCTGGGGCTGCTTTGGTTTATTCAAAGCTGATGAATCAGATTTCTTAGAGATCCCCCAAGGTTCTCTCCTTGGGTTCCTGAATATCTGCTTGACCTGTGTCCAGTCTCTCCTGGATTATTTTTTTACGGTTTCCTAGAGACAGAACGTTTGGTTCCTGTTCATCAGCTGGAGGTTTCTTTTTTCCCTGACTCATCTTTTATCTTCGATTTGCTCAGTTTAATGTTTTTTTAAGGATCTGCTCACCATACTTATGTGCAGATTTTCACAAACAATATTTTGATTTCATAACTCCGGCTTCAGTGTTTATGTGAGTTCAGATGTCAGGTATTGCCTCATCTCAAGCTGGAATTGATTCACTTGACCTCAGAATAAAAGCAGGATAATGATGCAGTATTTCCAGGTTTTTCCATGTACCAGCAAAAGAAACTGCATTGTAAATTAATGAGTTTAATCTGTTTTCAGTTTTCTGGCATTAAAGTTAATATTCCCTCCACAGAGACTTTTCAACAAACAAGTGTGTGTTTTTCTGAAGTTGAAGAAGTGGCTCTGCAGTGAAAGTTGTTTGCTAAATACTCATTGCATTATTTCCAGGTTGACATAAAGACATAAAGCAACATGTCTGAAGATGCAATTTGGTTTCTGAAGACAAAAGAAAGAAGATCTGCTGCAACACATGTGTGAAAGAAGCTTAATTTATCTTCCCATTAGGCAACATTTGACATCGGTTTAGCTAACGAGAACAGTTTTCCGCACAGTGAGCTGGCACAAGAAGTGCAAACACTCACTTTGTTGAGTTATTGTCTGGCTGGCATCTCGTCAAACATGTCTGCAGAGAAAAAGTGTTGATTAAGATTAAAGAGTGTCAAAGGTAAACGTGGAGCTCGTCCAATCGCACTAAGTGCTGACAGACAAGGTGTTTTTTCCCCTGGAAATGAGACGGATGCTGAAGAACTGTTATGTGTCCCCTGAGGGCCTCAAAAAGGACAACGTGTCTTTTTGTGCATTAATTTAGAAAATGCAGTTCCAGAAAAAGATAACCCAGGTTTTTCATGGATTTGTTGTTTTTCACAGCATTCAGGTTTACAGTATCACAATGCCAGAGGGGAAAGGTATCACCGCCTATTTGCAGATTTTCTGTGGAATGTGACTTCTAGTTATTCATGGAACATTTTAGATTTTTGTCATAATTCATATCTAAAATATTCTAAAGAAAAGTTAAGTGTTTTTATAGAGGTTCCAAAGTTTTCCCGGATTTCAGGTGTTGGCAAGTTAAAGATGAAACAAGTGTAGCTTGTTTGGAGGTGTTAAAGGAGAATGTGTCTTCTCTCCCAGCAAAATGTGGTAAAATTGTATCTTAAATAGCTACAAAACTTGAGGAGAAATGTTAGTTAGACTGATAAGATCAAAGTGTGGATGTATTTAGGGCATATTAGCTCAAAACACCTCCTACCAACCGACAGGCGCAGGAAACCGCTCAGAGCCTTTAAAAGTATTAACACCTTTTAGAGTTTTTAAGTTTGAACTACCACAAACTTCAGTGTAATTTCTGGTGATTTTATAAGTTAGACCAATTGTTCCAGAAATTTTGAAGTGCAAGAAAAATTACGGATTTTGTGATGTTTACAAATTTTTACAAAATGCCCTGTTTTTGTTTCAGTCCCGTTTATTTTGATTCCTCTGGTCGTTATTAGCTAATAGTAAACAGAGTCTGCAAGATTTCAGAACAAAAGCATCCGGAAGACAGAGAAACAGCAAACAGGACCAACACAAACTGTTTGGCTGACATGGAAAACTGAACATGCAGATCAATTTGAACGCAGTTGTCATGGTGAACCCTGGTGGTGGCATCATCATGCTGTGGGGGTTTCTTCAGCAGGAGCTGGCAGGATGGTCAGAGTTGATAGAAAACCTGATGGGCCTTCAAAAGACCTGAGACTGGGGTGGAAATTTACCGTCTAATGACATTTAGGAGGAGCAGTGTTATTGCCCAACTCTTTGAAAACCTTTTTATTTCTCTTAATCGGTTACTTCGTGATCGTTTAGTGTTTGTCTTTGTTGCTGTTGTCCAGGAGAAGCTGGTAAATCACTCCCTGCTGCCCGGTCGGTTCCTGCCGTTGACCCATCGCTGCTCAACGCCCAGCTGCAGGGTAAGGATGAAACACACTGATTGTGTTGGTTTAAAAAGGTCCTAATAATCTAAAAATGTCTCCAATGGTTCAAACCTGGAGATGTTTGTTGGTTTGTTACATCCTGAATGATTCATTTCATTTTTTTACAACTGTGGCCCTGAAACATTTCCATTTCAAACTGGATAAGGTTTTTATTCACACGGAGGACTTGACCGTCACCAGAACAGGAAACAAACATAAAAAAACTAAAACGCAGAAATAGTTGATCTGAGCTTAATTTGCTTTTTAAGTTTGTGTCCTCACAGCTTTATCCCAGTAAAACCTGGTCAAACAGCAGGGGGACCTTTAACCTCAGACTCATTTTTAGACGACATTTACTGGAACCTCAAAGAATTAAGATTTTATCTGTGACAGCTGCAGCATCAAAGTCTTAGAGAGATTTAGTTTCATTGACTAAATCACCTTAAAGCCACTGACGGTTGGTAAACTGCTGCACAGGAAGTAGAGACAGGACAGTCTAACCCAGTGTTTTTCAACCTCTTTTGAGCCAAGG